>NC_061515.1:377500-390000 GCF_022379125.1 Scophthalmus maximus
AGACTGGAGACCCCCAAAAAATAGCAAAAGTATTTTGTATAATTTCTTGCTCTATTTGTGTGTTTATTTATTTATAACTAGTTCAGTTTTACTGTTCAGAGCATGATGACTCGTGTGATGATAAAGTTTATGGTCAAACTGTAAAAAATCCTGCCTCCATTACATATCTTTGTCACAAGTGTTTGATAACCACAGTTGAGGGATCATTGCAAAATATGAGTTTATTTTTACTTTTTGTTTTTGCAGACACTGACCACATGCTAGAAGCTAAACTGCCTCTCGACGTCTCACGAGATTAGGATTTATTTTATTCTTTTGGTCAAAAATGTTTCACTTCACCATTTTGAATCCTACAAAAAATAACCCTGCAGTTACAGCTTCCGCTTATGAAAACATTTGATCACATACTTCCACACATCCTCAGATTAAGTCTTGCTTGTGTTGCTGATATGTAGATTTACACATTTCAAACTGACACAAATGTCCATCAAGGTCATGTATCACAACTAGTTTATTTCAGTGAAGCGAGAATCCAGAAAAGCAGCAAATGCTACACGTTTGAAATGTGGTTCATCACCAAATCTTATGCTTGTTGTTTTCCAGCTTTTTGAATCTTCAGAAGTCAAATGAATTGCCACTGCAGCAGATTGATTTAATTTCACTTTTAATACAAACGTAGAGATCGAGCGGATGCTGTTGACGCGTCACGTCGTTTATGAGCTGGTTTGTGTGTTTGCATATTTCAGACCCATCGGAGTTGATGTCGCACAATCACGTCTTTGTGTTTTCACCTTCCTTCACCACTGTAAAATAAATTAACATGTCACTCAATCATGTTCTGTGAACATTTCAGCCGCTTCCATGTCTGATCAAAGTTGTGTCACAGGTGTGTACGGAGGAGCATTAGGGTCAGGCATGACAAGAAGAAACCAGGGGGAAGATTTAAAAAATGGATTCAACATTTCGAGACTAAAGTCGAAATGTGGAGAATATAGTTGAAATGTCGCGGCTCAAAATTCATGAACGGTTGTTTGCAGTTGAACGTTATCGCGTCCGGACACGTTGACATTCACCCGTCGTCCAGCATCATCTCTTCCAGATTCAGATGTCAATGATAATAATATCGCAACCTTCCAACTCGGTTAGCAGCTAGCGATAGCTTAGCGAACTGGCTAACAAAACATCAACATCCGGTAGTTTGTTCTTCACAATTCATCTTCGACCAACCACCGTCTCCCAGCCACCATCTACTAGTCCCTTCTGTCAGATGCTCTCTAACATCGTGCTGTTTGTTCATATCTCGTCTGAACTTTTCAGTTACATAACTAATAGATCATGTAAAGATCACGTGACTCTCTCATATCTTTAAAGGACCATGAGCCGCGAGAACACCGGTTCTCTGGACCTGGAAAAATGTCAATCACACATTTCGACTTTATTCTCGAAATGCATCATGCTAATTTTTTTGTCTGACCCTGATCCTCCTCCGTAGGTGTGTCATAATGCTGAGGTGTGTTCCATTCACATTGCATGTGCATGGCAATGCAACAATAACAAGAGCCGGGCCATGACGGACACGTGAAGATATTCAGATCTTAGTGGAACAAAAGCAAAGTTTCCAGAAAAGCAGGAAAAACATCTCTCCATCAAAAATACACAATCTTCAGGATTCAAACATGCGGAAAACGCTGGTATGGTCTTTTGTGGTTGTGGTCGTTTTTTTTTGGAAAGGAATGTTTTAACTGTCACGACTCAACATTCACGACCTGTGAACCGTCTCTGGTCCCAGACTGCTGACATCTCCCCGGACCCAGGAAGGAGGTGTGTCGCTCGGCCGTACGGCAGACACACTCCAGCTGGTTGACCAGGGTGAGGAGGAGGAGGAGGAGGACGAGGAGGAGGAGGAGGAGGATGACGAGGAGGAGGATGACGAGGAGGAGGAGGATGACGAGGAGGAGGAGGAAGAGGAGGAGGATGACGAGGAGGAGGAGGACGAGGAGGAGGACAACGAGGAGGACAAGGAGGAGGAGGATGACGAGGAGGAGGAGGACGAGGAGGAGGACAACGAGGAGGACAAGGAGGAGGAGGATGACGAGGAGGAGGAGGACGAGGAGGAGGACAACGAGGAGGACAAGGAGGAGGAGGATGACGAGGAGGAGGAGGACGAGGAGGAGGACAACGAGGAGGACAAGGAGGAGGAGGATGACGAGGAGGAGGAGGACGAGGAGGAGGAGGAGGAGGAGGATGACGAGGAGGAGGATGACGAGGAGGAGGAGGACAAGGAGGAGGAGGATGACGAGGAGGAGGACAACGAGGAGGACAAGGAGGAGGAGGATGACGAGGAGGAGGATGACGAGGAGGAGGAGGACGAGGAGGAGGAGGATGATGAGGAGGAGGACAAGGAGGAGGAGGATGACGAGGAGGAGGAGGACGAGGAGGAGGAGGAGGAGGATGATGAGGAGGAGGATGAGGAGGAGGATGATGAGGAGGAAGAGGAGGAAGAGGAGGAGGATGATGAGGAGGAGGAGGAGGATGATGAGGAGGAGGACAAGGAGGAGGAGGATGACGAGGAGGAGGAGGACGAGGAGGAGGAGGAGGAGTACGAGGAGGAGGAGGATGAGGAGGAGGATGATGAGGAGGAAGAGGAGGAAGAGGAGGAAGAGGAGGAGGATGATGAGGAGGAGGAGGAGGAGGAAGAGGAGGAAGAGGAGGAGGAAGAGGAGGAAGAGGAGGAGGAGGAGGAAGATGAGGAGGAGGAGACAGGCAGCCACGAGGAAGCACTTCTCACATCGCTATTCAGCAGTTCAGCTGATCACAGACTCTCGGACGTGAAAACGCTCCAGTTCGTGTCCACAGTGAGTTTCGTGAAAAAGAAAAAAGTCTTTTGTTTTGTTAAGTTTTTTTGGAAAAGGAAAGAATCTTTTAAAATCTTTTAAATACAAATATATACTTACAAAAAATCTCACGAATGTATATGTACAATAAAAAACATAGTGAGCGTCTCAAAGACAAAATCAGATGAACATAATAAAAGAAGGTTATCATTCAGTTCGTCTCTGTCCTGCAGTCCTTGTGTGGAGGTCCCCCCCCCCCCACATCACACCGTGGTCTCCCCCTGTTTACTGTTGGCCAGTCTCGTGTAAAACCTCCTCCACGAGTTCAGTGTCTTCCCAGACCAGATCCAGAATCCGGACGTGATGCCCACGATGAGCGTCATGAGGTACTTGATCATGAAGACCGTGAAGTCGGGGCTCACGTTGGGATGGCTCTGGACGGGACACGGCACGGCGTACGTCTTGCACGTCTGGCCGACCCACGTCCTCTCCCACTGCTCCCGGAAGGCCTGCTCGTAGAAGTAGCAGGCGATGACGATGGTGGCCGGCACGGTGTACAGCACGCTGAAGATCCCAATGCGCACCATCAGCTTCTCCAGCTTCTCCGTCTTGGTGCCGTCGTGCTTCATGATGGTGCGGATGCGGAACAGGGACACGAAGCCGGCCAGGAGGAAGGAGGTCCCGATGAACAGGTAGACGAAGAGCGGCGCCAGCACGAACCCGCGCAGGGCGTCCACACTGTTGATGCCCACGAAGCAGACCCCGCTCAGCACGTCCCCGTCCACCTGCCCCACCGCCAGGATGGTGATGGTCTTGATGGCGGGCACGGCCCAGGCCGCCAGGTGGAAGTACTGCGAGTTGGCCTCGATGGCCTCGTGGCCCCACTTCATCCCCGCGGCCAGGAACCAGGTGAGGGCCAGGATGACCCACCAGATGGAGCTGGCCATGCTGAAGAAGTAGAGCATCATGAAGAGGATGGTGCAGCCCTCCTTCTTGGTGCCCTGCACCACGGTCCGTATGTCGTTGTCGAACCTGTCGTTGCACACCACCTTGTCCTCCAGCAGAAATCCAGTGATGTAGGCGATGGACACCATGGTGTAGCAGCCGGAGAGGAAGACGATGGGTCGCTCCGGGTAGCTGAAGCGCTTCATGTCCACCAGGTAGGTGAGCACGGTGAACAGGGTGGACGCGCAGCACAGCACCGACCAGATACCGATCCATATCCTGGCGAATTTGAGCTCCTCCTCGCCGAAGTACATCATCCCCTGGGACCTCTTGGGCTCGCACGGGGCGCCACAGTTCTCCTGGCCCAGGAAGCGGTAGTTCAGGTAGGGAGGCACCCGCAGCGAGGCCGGGCACCGGAACTGACCGTGCAGCGCAGGGTCCGAGGGCGCGCGGTCGGTGGGCTGCGCGGCGGGCGCGCTCCGCTCCGGCTCGGCGCGGTCCGACATGTTCTGGCCGACGCACAGCTCGCCGGCGCCGTGCACCGGGAACGCCTCGCACTTGAGGCTGTCGGGCCACTGGAAGCCGAACTTGTTCATGAGCGCCTCGCAGCCCTGACGCGCGCGCTCGCACAGAGAGCGGCACGGCGGCAGCGCCTGCTCGAGCACGGTGCACACGGGCGCGTACATGGAGCAGAGGAAGAACTTCAGGTCCGGCGAGCACTGCACCTTCACCAGCGGGTAGAACTGGTGCACCTCGAGCCCCGCGTCCTCCTGGTTCGTGTGGCCCAGCAGGTTCGGCATGATCGTCTCGTTGTACGCGATGTCCGTGCACAGAGGAATGGAGATCGGCTGGCAGAAGCCGTGCTCCGGCACGGACATGCCCCGGTCACCGTACTGCCCGTTCACTGGGAAGATCCCCGCGTTTAGGAAGAGAAGGAAACACAACGACAAGCACCGCGTCGGAGCCGAGAGGAAGAGTCTGAGGCGGAGAACCATGGCGACGCGTCGGATCCACTTTCTGTCTGCCACTAACTTCAGTCAGACAGACAGTCAGACAGACAGAAGCTCCACTTCCCTCTTTGTTGACCGTTTTCTCTGCAAGGTACGAAAATAATTCCACCAGTCCTCCACCACCGCCCTCCTCGGCGTCTCACAACAAGACCCGGGCTGATGTGACAAAAGACAATAAAGAAACAATCCACAGGTTTTTAAATCACAAACTCGGATCCTCCTGAAATCCACCAGGAACAACCACCAGCCATTATTCTCCTCCAGGAACCAGGAACCAGGAGCGAGGAACCGTCTTCAGTGCGCGCGACGCAGCGTCTGTGGAGTCTGTTGTTCCAACCTGCTCTCTCTCTCCTTCTCTCTCTCTCTCTCTCCCCTTCTCTCTCTCTCCATCCCTCCCTCCATCCCTCCCTATCTCTCCTCCCCTCACTCCGCCTCACACAGGCGCACCGCTTTCCAACACAGCTTCCGGCCACAACTGTCAAGATAAAAGCATGACGCATGAATCGCAGTGAGTCGTTTTGGAACAGTCCCTCTGTCGGAGTCCTGTCAGACTTTCAGCATGACTCAGTTTGGTCATGGTTCACACCTGCAGGTACAGTTACATCCTCCACGTATGGTCTGTGCAGCACATGTATGATACATATGTTCAAACATCATGTCAAACACTTCACCTGGACACAACTCGTGTTGCTTATATGTGCAGATTTACACATTTGTATTATTTTTTTCACAACAAAAGTTGCCAAATCAAGTCCAAAGTCATGTTTCAAAAACCTGTTTATTTAGTGACCAATCCCCCAAAAAGCAAATCCACACGTATAAGAATCTGCAGTAGAAGTACAAGTAGAAGTACAAGTAGAAGTACAAGAAGTACAAGTACTGCAGCTTCACTGTCCACTTCCTGTTTACACCTGTCTCACTCTCAGTAGCTTCACGTATCTCTCTCTCTCTCCACCCCCCCTCCCTCCCTCCATCTCTCTCTCCACCCCCCCTCCCTCCCTCCCTCCATCTCTCTCTCTCCACCCCCCCTCCCTCCCTCCCTCTCTCTCTCTCCACCCCCTCCCTCCCTCCATCTCTCTCTCCACCCCCCCTCCCTCCCTCCCTCCATCTCTCTCTCTCCACCCCCCCTCCCTCCCTCCCTCCCTCTCTCTCTCTCCACCCCCTCCCTCCCTCCCTCCATCTCTCTCTCTCCATCCCCCTCCCTCCCTCCATCTCTCTCTCTCCACCCCCCTCCCTCCCTCACTCTCTGTCTCTCCACCCCCCCCTCCCTCCCTCCCTCTCTCTCTCTCCACCCCCTCCCTCCCTCACTCTCTGTCTCTCCACCCCCCCTCCCTCCCTCCCTCTCTCTCTCTCCACCCCCTCCCTCCCTCACTCTCTGTCTCTCCACCCCCTCTCCCTCCCTCCCTCCCTCCCTCACTCCCTCTCTCTCCATCCCCTCCCTCCCTCCCTCTCTCTCTCTCTGTCTCTCCACCCCCCCTCCCCCCCTCCCTCTCT
This sequence comes from Scophthalmus maximus, assembly GCF_022379125.1. NCBI lineage: Eukaryota > Metazoa > Chordata > Actinopteri > Pleuronectiformes > Scophthalmidae > Scophthalmus > Scophthalmus maximus. The sequence continues at coordinate 383,784 of NC_061515.1, forward strand.
CTCTCAGCAGGACCCAACAGATGGGGGTGAGGGAGGGTCTGCATTTTCTCTTCATGTTTGCAGGAGTTCATTTCAGTTCACCTCTGCACTGTTATCATCACGACTGCTGGAGACGAGCAGCATCTTCAAGGAACCACCAGTGTTTCATGAAGTATATATATATATATATATATATATATATATATATATATATACACACTTCATATTCACTGCTCAGTTTTCATGTTCAGAATATGCTAGATTTGTTTGACTGTATTTTCCTGACAGTCTAAGTCCGACGTTGGATCCATTCATCCGTGCCGGGTACAAATACAATATTACAAACTCTAAGACTCTAAAACTTGCTCAGGTTCGTAGCCGGTGTTACATCAAACGTTAGATTATAATTGTGCAGTTTTTTAAGCGATGACTGATTCATTCAGAGTTGTTGATAGTCAAAGGTTTTAAAAAATCTACAAGTTCATAAATGCATAAATGCTTTGAATATTGTTATTTGGCTCAATTGAGTGATTGAAAACACCCATGATTGACTCAGTGACAATGTTCCGTATCACCTTTTAGACACTGACCTCATTTTCTGAAACTAAACTAACAAAAGTGTTTTTTTATACGTCTTAAATTTCTTGCACCGTGTGTTTTTAGACCATATGCTTATAGATGAAACAGATCCCGATGTGTTACAGTACAGCTACTGTCAAAAACAGAGGGAAAATCAGTGCTCCACTAATGCATCTGAATCATATAATCAATTTTTATTTCAGGTAAAACAACATTAACAACATTTACAGAAGGACATTACATCTTCCATAATAACGATACGTACAGATTGTAACAAATAATGCAACGGCTATATTCTACTGTATACTATATTGTTTTGATGAACGAAGTGACTAATAATGACACTTCTATTTTTTTCCCAAACCACATATTGTCAAAAATTATGTATTTTCAGTGCAGCAGAGAAAAAAGAAAAGCGAGAGAAGCCAAAAAAAAACTGTTACAAAACATGAAGTCATCGCTAAGCGAAGTTCGTCGTACCAATACCACTTCTGTCCACACGATGATGAATGCCAAAAAATATCATATCTCATATTTATATTCATCATATATGACTTTTGGACCCTGTATACAAGCTTGATGGAGGCATCTTTTTTTGCCACTGCCTCATCACCTTCTCCTACGTTTCCACGTTGATATTCTGGCTTCTCGTGTCACTGGGATAAATGTTGTCTTTCCCTCCACTCCACTGTATTTGAATTATATGAAGAACATTCAAGGGGGGGCGTACCAAAAATTATTATTCAGCTGCTAATACTGCCTGCCAATCCCTTAAAGCCACACAAGGTATGTACTGGGGTTGGGTAGTAACTGGATTACATGTAATCTGGATTACATAATCAGATTACAAAAATTAAATTACTCTAATCAGACCAGATTACATTTGAAAAAAAAAGTGTAATCAGATTACAATGACATCGTCAAGGATTACTTGATTTTATTTTGATTATGTCTTTGAAATATGGAAATTTTAAAAATCAAGATTTACTGTACCATCTTCTGTCATGCCGCTTTACTGACATTACCCCCCCCCCCCTTCTTTTATCTGGTGCTGCACGTCGCAGTCCGGGGACGACGCTGGAAAACCACGAGATACTGTAAGTTCAGCATTTTGTACAAGCTCCCTCCTCAACTTGTGATAAAATTTCAACCAGGTTGAATATTTACATTTGTAAGAAGAAGAAGTGATCGGTTTGCACTACATCAGGTAAAGTGAGAATATATATTTATATATTTATAATTGTATTATTAAGGGCAAAGCAAGAGCATCAAAGTGACCATACAGGCTGGAATGTGGTGGCAGAGAGGTTTTTTTCTTCTTTAAAGTGCAATTTCTAAAACACTGGTGAGAGTTTATACCATATTAATAATTGTTTTGCCCCCAGAGTCAAAGCTCTCTGTGGTCAAAAAACAAAAAACTCTATACTTTATGAAATGAGCTTCAAAACTCCCAATTGTCAATCTTTGCTTCTTCTACTTTACAGTAAAAGACAGGTGCAGATATTATGTCATATTCATGTCACAGGAAGTTATGAGTCCCCCCCCCATCAAGTGACCACTGTACAGATAAGAGTCAGTATAGAATAGACGAGTTCTCCAGTTCTCTGGACCGGTACCATTAAGTATGTGGAATTAGAACATCATAGAAATATGGCGATTATGTTTCTTTCATGTAGTAAACAAAGGTTTACAACCTCCTCATCTCGCCTGCGATGCTTTTGTTCGCTGACGTTTTCTCAGCTCAAGTGATGTTTAAGTCACATGCCTCGCAGACATCATAGTTTATTATCATTATTATTATTATTATTATTATTATTGTTCATTAATATTTGCCGAGTCTTTTTCATTGTAGCTTTTTGGTTCGCTGATATATCAACTTTGTATGGTAATTGTATATGTGAAAATTTTAAATGTTATTCAAAACTGAACTGATGGTTGGAAACGCACTTTTGCCAAAATAGTTTTTGCGTATTTTGTGATATAACAGTCTTTTCCTCTTTGCGTCCACCAGGCAAGTTTGGGTGGAGGGATAATTCACTTTCAGATGTAAAAATTTGATTCAGCCGACCGGGACCGCTGAAGCCTCATATTAGCCACAACTGAAATTTAGATCGTATTTCGCACACAATACGTTTTTTGAAAATAATTTCTTCTACTATAATCGCTCTAGTGAAAGTATCACTTTATGGTTGGTCTGAAGAAGATTAATGATGTTACAGTATGTGAGAAAAAAAATATAAGCTGGAGGGGGCATGGGGGGGGGGGGTTACTGTACTGTAGCTGATAGTACAAGATAGGTGCAGATAATTTATCCTAGCAGGCAAGACATTTATATCAAAAGTGTGTGTGTGTGTGTGTGTGTGTGTGTAAGAGGCCACGGAGTGACATCACAAGTATCCACAGTTTCCAATTCTCCGTGGCTTCACATGCGCAGCCGCATCTCTTCGGCTGATCAACAGTGCAGGGCCAAATATTATTATCGTCTCAGTCGATATCAGTCTGATTGATAAAAGAGGAAGCCATTGAATTGATAGTACCTCACAATTATTACCATTTAGTCTAAACTGTAACATTCAGATATATTCACAGACACAAAACGTCAGAAGAAAAACGTTAATAAACTGCTTTGCAGATGACACGACGTTGTAACTTCATCGTGGCGTCACAAAGATTTTCAAAATCAAAATGTAGGATGTTGGGGGGGGGGGGGCACCCTGTGTGGGGATTGATCAAAGTTGTTCACCACTCAAACGACCCATACTGCACATGCACGCCACCACATACTGTACAGACACTCACCCCGACAGAACATTTCCCCAATTTATCAGAAAAGGAAAAGCACCAGATGAAGAGTAAGTTGCAGTTATGGACATCATGTCGATCAGCTGTTTCTGACATAGTATTGCAGATCGTTTGACGTCATTTCGTAAAAGTGGAAGGGACGATTGTCGTGGGCCAAAATCAAAACACTTTACGCTGCACAGCCCCTTGCCTTGGTGTTTGTACATTAGCTCATTTACATGGATGGAAGCACCAATGCTTAGCTATTGCCCATGTTTATTACACCCACACACACCCATACACACGCACACACACACACACACACACCTCTATCGGACACACAAACAGCTGCTGTACAATAACGGTATTGCGTTTCTATTCGTACACTGGTTGTCTGCGGTCTCAGTTATGTGTCATGTACAGTATGTGACAGTGGCTTTTCAGCAGCACAACACAGAACTCCTATCAGCCAGATGTGGTTCCATCACGGAGGTCCTTTGGACTACCAGAGGTCTTACTTATCATTTTAATATGGGAATTTTGAAATGTCGCTTTAATCACCCCATAATACTGTATCTATCTTTCTCTCAGCCATATTGACTTGACACTGAGATGAGTGTACAGTACCTTTACAGTAACTTCAGCGGAACAAAGGACCTCCAAAATGGCTGCCAGAGGATGTGTTCCACCACCATTATTATTATTATTATTATCATCATCATCAGTTGTTTGCTGATCCACAAATTAGCTTAATCAGAAAAAAACTCTTTTAGGCTGAATGTTTTGATTTGATGCATAACTTTGTGTTATAACTATATTTTTTTCTTTTTTCCTCAAATGTGTTTGCTGAGTGATGTGTCCCGTGGAGCAGTATAAGTGGTGAGAAGAAGAAGAAATGATATGATAAAACTGTTCACTGTATTGTATCTAGATGATTATATCATACAAACTAATATACATTCTTAAATAGGAGGCTAGTTACAAACACGAAACACAATATGGACCAATAGTAAAGACCCTTTGTTTATACGGTGACGATGATATACGACTTATTGGAACCTTATAAAAAAGTAAACAAAATTTTTTGAAAACGATAAAACTGAAATCTTATGTTTTGTTCATAATGCAAACATGCATTCCTATCTACTCAATGGTCTCTCTCTCTCTCTCACACACACACACACACACACACACACACTGTGACAGTAATAAATAAAGAAAACCGGGGCTCGTTCATTCCTCTGGATCCTCTGTCTCAGCATCTTTGTCTTCATCACAACCTGCAACACAAAAAAAGAGAAAACACACTCGGTCAGAAACACACTCCAGACATGTGACATCATCAACAGTACCAATGCATTCAATCTCCAGTTAATTGACACGAGCCACAAAATGATTTTATGATGTACGGTACTGACACATCTGAGGATTATACTGTACTTCTGCTCTCTGACTGTTACTGACACGCGTTGCAACTGTCCAGTTGAAGTCAAAGTTTTATTTTGAATTTGTTCACAGATTCAGTTTTAAAAACTTGGTCTTTGGTTCAAAGAGCGCCGACTAATTGTGTGTGTGTCTGTGAGAGTGTGTGTGTGTGTGTGTTTCTCTCTCTCTGTGTGTGTGAGAGATTGTGTGTGTGTGTGTGTGTGTGTGTGTGTGTGTCTCTGTGTGTGAGAGATTGTGTGTGTGTGTGTGTGTCTCTGTGTGTGAGAGATTGTGTGTGTGTGTGTGTGTCTCTGTGTGTGAGAGATTGTGTGTGTGTGTGTGTGTGTGTCTCTGTGTGTGTGTGTGTGTGTGAGAGATTGTGTGTGTGTGTGTGTGTGTGTGTCTCTGTGTGTGTGTGTGTGTGTGAGAGATTGTGTGTGTGTGTGTGTGTCTCTGTGTTTGAGAGATTGTGTGTGTGTGTGTGTGTGTCTCTGTGTGTGAGAGATTGTGTGTGTGTGTGTCTCTGTGTGTGAGAGATTGTGTGTGTGTGTGTGTGTGTGTGTGTGTGTGTGTGAGTGTCGGGGGGTTTCACTTGGAAAGCAGATGGAGCTGGTGGGAGGGTTTTGTGGGCGTGGCCAGCTGCTGGAAGTCAATGACAGAGATATCCCCCCTGCCCCATTTTTTAGAAAATCTTTAGAATGCTCTGTGCTGGGACAGGCCATTACACAATATTACAGGTAACTAAAAGTATTTCTGAGTAGGTAGTGTTATACGATTCACTCCTCTTCCATCGTGTTAGCATTTCATCCAAAACACCAACTTTCTGCTCCAGTCATCAAAAGTCTATTTTTTTTCCACATGAAGTTACTTTCTAAACTAAATCTAAATGCAGTATGTATTTTGGTAGGAATTAAAAATAAACCCCAACATATTGATTAAGAGTATGACATATTAAGGCTTGTTTTTGAGCTTTATTCAAATGGCTTCCGTTGCTTATTAGGAATTATTCAAGTCTCAGTTCTGGTGTTTTCGTTAAGATGTAAAGATTTATTGTGTAAAATATAGAGGTTCAGACGTACGGTGGCCCTGAAGTGCAAAACATATCTATTTTACTATCATCGCAATTATTTTATGATTAGTATTAATATGATTATTATTATTATTATGTTTTAATTAATAGTATTCAATGTTCCACGCACACATTTCCACTGAGAGAGTCTTCCAGTCGCTCGAACGCACAACTTTCACTGATTTTTTGGGAACACGGATCAGGAACACGGGTCAGGAACACGGATCAGGAACACGGATCAGGAACACGGATCAGGAACACGGATCAGGAACACGGATCAGGAACACGGGTCAGGAACGCGGATCAGGAACGCGGATGAGGAACACGGATCAGGAACACGGGTCAGGAACACGGATCAGGAACACGGATCAGGAACACGGATCA
>NC_061515.1:392500-395000 GCF_022379125.1 Scophthalmus maximus
GTCAAATCAAACAGTCCAATAACTGAAATGACATTTCACTCTCATCTAAAAGTGTCAACCTTGCTATGAACATACCTTACCAAGAGGTGGAGTGTGTGGTTTCTGCAAAAAGTCAATAGGGTTCATCCTCCTACAGAACCTGACATATCTGAACCACATTTTGTACTAATCCATCCAAGGTAGAAGAATTGGCGGTTGTGGTATGACGGTAACATTTGAGGTATTTTCAGGGGATCAACAGAGGGATAAGGATTAATCCACTAAAGGAATCATGGATATTTTAACAAAATATCATCCAGTATTTGTTTGTGCCGAAGCGGCAAACCACCACGACGTAGACCCGTTGGTCTGTGAACTGCCATCTTGAAGCCTCGAGTTCAGCATCTTGGTTTTCTGAAACCAGAAGTTCTGTATATTTGGAGGAGCGAGTGGGTGTTGGTCCTGACTGAGAGCTGGTCCACTGTACATTCACCTGCAAGTGGTATAGATGACGGATGTATATGCAGTACTATTAGTTTATATTAAAAAGTAATTACATGGATACTTGTTGAGTTCCTTCTCTTTATTAGCTGAGCTAATTGCAGGTCCTTGGCAGGCGACCGGGCAGAACAAGGCAGTTTGGAGACTTGGCGTAGTTACACGTTATAGAGGGTGTTTCAATCGAGGGGCAGTTAGTTTTGTCGAGCCAGCTGAGAATCTGCCAAGCTTGTGGTGAAAGGCTCTATTAAATTCATCAACATTCCCATGACAGATCCAGTAGCTGTTTTTTGGGGAGAGTTCTCTCTCTGCACTTCAGGCAACTGTGCCAAGAAAAGCTACTCGTGCTCGCAGCCCCCTGGAGGCTGCAATATTCATCACACCGCACAGGATTAAAGTGTTGGACGGAGCCAACAACAACTGAGGATTTTGCTATAGCTTTACCATAAATTTAGATCAAATGAACAAATAGATGAATAAAATATTAAAACTTTGTCCTCAGAGTGACTCAATTTAAACCGTTTCATCCTCCGAAGCGTAGAGACGTCTTCATTAGTTTGTTTTGGAATCTGTCCATGATATATTTGTAAATTTATTTTTAACAATCTTTGCAAGTGGAAAATGATGAGCTGATGCTGGCGTTTCATGATGGATCGCAAGGTTTCATCCTCTGGAGATGATGAATATTCCCAGCTGACTTTTTTTTTGCGATTCAAACTTGAGATCCCTCATGGATTTGGGGATTGTTCAACATATTAAGGGTTCATCCTCTGAGGCTCATGAATATGCTCAGTAAATTTTGTGGAAATCTTGCCATTGGATTGTTACTCATCTTGTGTTTAAATGGTAGATGATGGTTTGAGGGCGGTGCTGTAAGATAACCTCATCCATGTCAACTGAGAAAACATTTTTTTCTGTAAAGTGGAACATTTCATAGTTTGGCCATTCAAACTTGAGATACCTGCTAATGTGCCCAATATTATGGATTGACCAAAGTGTTGAGTTCATCCTCTGAGAGTCATTTGTGTCGAGATGAAGAAAACGTTTCACTTCAAGTGTTTCAACATTTGCTTTTTCTTTTCCGATGAGGACACTTCAGATTCGACAGTTTAAAACACAACGTTGCACAAGAGGTGAGCGTTAAGACTGGGGCTGGTTGTCGATCTGGGCTCCATAAAGCATTTGAAATGACAGTTTGTGGAGAGAAGCCTCCCACTGCAGCCAACTGCTCGTGCTTGTATGGCTGAGTGAAAAAGCCAAGAGGGCCTGGAGGTTAATTTTGGAGCTCTGCGGTGTCACTGGAAAACTGCGACTACCCCTCTGGTTTGGCCGAGCCAGCTGGAGCTCCACGTACACACTGCGGACACATTTCACACGTTATTTTCTTTTCAGTTTCAGAAGTATGTCATATAGGTGGTTGGGCCCCGAGAGGAAACAACTGACAAGATCAGATAGTTGCAGTGGCATTCCAGCAGCTGTGGTGTCGATTTCCAGTGAAGTGAATTACAGCTTGTGTTGAGAACACTGGGTGGTGCCGCCAGTGTTCCACCCACTGGAACACAGTGACCACAACTTATTCCAGAGAACTTTGTTTTTCTGGAATGCCACCCTGATTGTCCATAGACGGTATCGCAGAGCCTCAGTGAGCAGAGAAGAGAGTATCTGTACAAATGAAAAGAAACTACTATGAAGCATTTCGTACAAATTCTTGATTTTAACAATAATACTTAAAATATATCTTTGCATCACACGCTGTGTTTCAAATTCAACCAAATCTCCAATAAAAACGTATGCAGCAACGGCAGCCTCCTCTCCTTCACAAAACTGGCTTGTAAAGGAGCAGTAAGTGATTCTAAAGCAACACAAAATCCAGGTTTCCGGCGCAGCCCGGGCTCCTTAAATCAAACACAAATCAAACCACCACACGACACTGAAAGTGCAGTTGGTGAACATCACTCGTCGACACCTTTAGAGACGCGCTGCAGTGGTTAGTGCGTCGGACTCCCGTACCGCAGGGCGCGGT
>NC_061515.1:400000-410000 GCF_022379125.1 Scophthalmus maximus
GACGTGTCAAGTTATTTGTCCCACGTCCACAAATCACTTCATTTCATCCATGTGCATAATAAAAGTTCAGTCAGGAAACTTGATCTTTAGTTAAACCAAAAACTATCTGCGTGACACACACCACTAAGGCTAAATAGAATAAACACGTCATGTCTGTTTATAACGTGTGTTTGTATTTTGTCATATAATATAATTACCTCCACATTGTGTTTTAGGAGTTTAACCCAGGTGAAGATAGATTGCTTCAGTTAGGGTGACTTACTTGATTAGATACGTGTAAGCTAAGGCTAGGGTTAGGGAATTAAGGTTTGAAGGACCATAGGGTTAGGGAACATAGGGTTAGGGAACATAGGGTTAGGGAACATAGGGTTGAAGGAACATAGAGTTAGGGAACATAGGGTTAGGGAACATAGAGTTGATGGAACATAGGGTTAGGGAACATAGGGTTGAGGGAACATATGTTTAAGGGAACATAGGGTTAGGGAACATAGGGATGAGGGAACAAAGGGTTGAGGGAACATAGAGTTAAGGGAACATAGGGTTAGGGAACATAGGGTTGAGGGAACATATGTTTAAGGGAACATAGGGTTAGGGAACATAGGGATGAGGGAACAAAGGGTTGAGGGAACATACAGTTAGGGAACATAGGGTTGAGGGAACATAGGGTTAAGGGAACATAGGGATGAGGGGACATAGAGTTAAGGGAACATAGGGTTAGGGAACATAGGGATGAGGGAACAAAGGGTTGAGGGAACAAAGGGTTGAGGGAACATAGGGATGAGGGGACATAGAGTTAAGGGAACATAGGGTTAGGGAACATAGGGATGAGGGAACATAGAGCTGAGGGAACAAAGGGTTGAGGGAACATAGGGTTAAGGGAACATAGGGTTGAGGGAACATAGGGTTAAGGGAACATAGGGTTAGGGAACATAGGGATGAGGGAACAAAGGGTTGAGGGAACATAGGGTTAAGGGAACATACGGTTAGGGAACATAGGGTTGAAGGAACATAGGGTTAGGGAACATAGGGATGAGGGAACATAGTGTTGAGGGAACATAGGGATGATGGAACATAGGGTTGAGGGAACATAGGGATGATGGAACAAAGGGTTGAGGGAACATAGGGTTGAGGGAACATAGGGTTAAGGGAACATAGGGTTGAGGGAACATAGGGTTGAGGGAACATAGGGTTAAGGGAACATAGGGTTAAGGGAACATAGGGTTGAGGGAAAATAGGGTTAAGGGAACTTAGGGATAGGGAACATAGGGTTAGGGAACATAGGGTTGAGGGAACATAGGGTTGAGGGAACATAGGGTTAAGGGAACATAGGGTTGAGGGAACATAGGGTTAGGGAACATAGGGATGAGGGAACATAGTGTTGAGGGAACATAGGGATGATGGAACAAAGGGTTGAGGGAACATAGGGTTGAGGGAACATAGGGTTAAGGGAACATAGGGTTGAGGGAACAAAGGGTTGAGGGAACATAGGGTTGAGGGAACATAGGGTTAAGGGAACATAGGGTTGAGGGAACATAGGGTTGAGGGAACATAGGGTTAAGGGAACATAGGGTTAAGGGAACATAGGGTTGAGGGAAAATAGGGTTAAGGGAACTTAGGGATAGGGAACATAGGGTTAGGGAACATAGGGTTGAGGGAACATAGGGTTGAGGGAACATAGGGTTAAGGGAACATAGGGTTGAGGGAACATAGGGTTAGGGAACATAGGGATGAGGGAACATAGTGTTGAGGGAACATAGGGATGATGGAACAAAGGGTTGAGGGAACATAGGGTTGAGGGAACATAGGGTTAAGGGAACATAGGGTTGAGGGAACATAGGGTTGAGGGAACATAGGGTTAAGGGAACATAGGGTTAAGGGAACATAGGGTTGAGGGAAAATAGGGTTAAGGGAACTTAGGGATAGGGAACATAGGGTTAGGGAACATAGGGTTGAGGGAACATAGGGTTGAGGGAACATAGGGTTAAGGGAACATAGGGTTAGGGAACATAGGGTTAGGGAACATAGGGTTGAGGGAACATAAAGAAGAGGGAACATAGACACACTGCCGCTGAGTCCTCACAATCCAAATTTACTGTACTCTTATATTCTTAATGTTAAGGACCAAAGAAAAGAGAAATCATTCATTAAAAGAGACAAACAAAAAAGATGAAAATCCAAGACAGAGGCACTGGTGCTTGAATAATGATGAAACCTTCTCCTGGGTACAACCAATGAAAGCAGTTGATAGAAAGATGCACTGATTCATATTTGTTTTTTCTGAGTAACATTTGAACGCAGCCTCGGGTGAACCAGGAACTCAGCGTCAGAGTTCAGTTTCATCAACACGTCCGATCCGTCCTGCTGGAGAACTCTTATCTCACAACTTCAAAAGGGTCATTATAATAATCATCATCATATTTCTTTGCACTTTCTCTGACCAAATACCAGGACCCCCCCCCCCTTCTCCTTTAAACAATCCTCCCTTTCATGACCTGATGTTCACTTTCTCTCACGTACACTGAGGGGCCACTGTCCCCGGCCCCTCACTCACATACAGACCTCTGCTGTGTGCTGTTAACACGTAAGACTCCCCACGAGTGTACAATTTGTGAGTCGTGTCCAATTCGGATCAAGTCAGTATCCTGCTGACTTCCTGCCTTGGCCTCGCTCACGAACGCTGGGAGAACCCCCCCCCCCCAGATCACAAGATCCTCACGCTCGAGCCAAGAGCCAGTGAGAAGAAATTACTCTTTTTGGGGGAAAACATTTCGTGCCGGAAAGCTGGAGACGTTGAATCTGACATTCCCCAAATGTTTTCTTGTATCAGAAGTTCAGTGAGTCTTTGGAGTTCTACAGGACGACGGAGAAATGAGGGATATGTGATAGATTGGAAAGATTCCATAACAAACGAGAACTGTAAGTGGATCTTGAGTTGAGATGAAGACCAGAAGAAAACACTTTGGAGATGAAACTATTTGAGTAATAAACATGTATCCGCAAGTTTAAAGTGTCATCAGATGCCAAAAAGACAGAGCAGTTTACAACCTCACAGGGTTTTAACAATTTTGTGTTCACTGTGGAAAACATATCCCAGGAATGTGAGCTTATATAATGCAGGAACCGAATTCAAAGAGGAGGATGAGTTCAGTGAATAATCATAATTGAGAGTGAACATATCAGCTACTAAAAAAAGCTTCTTGAAGCTCAACGTCAGCACCACTTTGTCTGGGCAACCAGACAATTAATATAATTGCTTTATTAACTATTATCTATTGGAAGCTACAAGCCGCATACACAAACAAAATTAGTTGAAAGAAAAACATAAAACTATAACTATATTTGACTCTTCTGTCTGGTGATTAGTCCACACCTTATACTTTTGGTTATTATTTACTGTATGTGCATCCATATTGCTCCCAACATGCCCAGCTGATCCACATTTTAAATTCAATATTTTTATCTTAGCTCTGATTCTGAAGAGCATGTGAACTTCACAGCACCAGGCGCTGGACAAAGTGTTCACCTCTGCCCCTCACTCGTCATCAGTAGGCTGTAAACACAGGTCTCTTGGGACCACCAGGGTGTCTCCAGGCTTTGAATCTCATTCATGAAAGCAGTATGGTATACATTGAATATATACTGTATAAAGTACTGCTCCTCCAATTGGTTAACAGTCCGTGTACATGTTAACGCACCCTGTTCTCCTATTGGACTGCTGTAACTCTCAAAAACAACATCCAACTCCAGCCGTCTGTCAAAGTCAGTCTACCTGTAGATTCCCACACTGACACAGCTTGGATTGTAGCCTATTCAATTAATTTTAAATAAGGTTAATTGAGTTCTAAATAACAAAATAGCAAATCTCCAGATCTCTTTGTTTACAGCGATGTTAAATAAATGAGGACTGATATTCTGAAAATCCATGTTTTCTATGTTCACTGCACTTGAAAGCGATAAACGATTCTTTACGACACGCAGAGGAGGAGATCGGCAGATTGACATAGTTTGGGTGATGTACAGCATATTAATTGTGGGGGGAGTTAAACTGCAGGTGATTCATGGAGATGAAGGTGAAGGTGCTCCATCTCTCAAACTGGACCTCGCTTCTCTCTACCATAATCATCAGAGACAAAAAGAAAATGTTCCACTGCAATCTGAGGAAGACATTGTGATGCAAGGAAGGAAGCTACTTGCACAGTGAAAGAAGTTACATCCCTCTTTGTATCAATCTGAGCTCCGCTCATTATCCCACAGCGTTTCAAATGGCAGGCAGACAAAGTTAAAATTCATTAGCACACTTCATTTGAAACCAATTCACTCAGTTGAGACGCGATGCTCCAGATCCGCCGCTGCAGAGGAGCCGTTGGCCGCCTCACATGAGAAGGAATTGCATTTTCTTTTATTTTTGGAGCCGCAAAAAGGAGGAGGTGCGCTCGCTCATTAGGGAGAGCCATATGGTGGAGGAGAGGAGGAAAACTGGGAGATGGAGTGAAAGAGGATACACCACTTTGTCTCTCTCCAAAAAATATCCCCCCAAACCTGCTGTCATATTATTTGGTGGTTTCCTATTCAGTCAGTTTTCCACAGAAGGCTAAATGTATGGAATAGAGATTTAGACGCAGAGATACATCAATAATCTTCACATTACAATGACAGTTTAGATATGGGAGGAGAAGGATGAAGGGGAGAGCGTTATTGTGACAAGAGGGGAGCTTATGTCATGGGAGGAAGATCACCTCCTACATGTCCGTCTGACTGCTCAACAGATTACAACATGAAATCAATCCCCTCCTGTTCTGTCTCCAGGCAGCTGTGTCTCCGGAGGTAGAGCAGGTTCGACCACTGATCACCGTCCAGTCTGCAGTCGCTGGTGTCCCCGAACTACCCCGACCGCCGAGCTGGCGGAAAATACACAATGTATATAGAAGCACTGTAAAAAGTGAATCCAGTCCATCTGCCTCCTTCACTTCAGTTTCTCCTCCCTTTCGACCTCCTTTCATTCCCCGATCGCCCCCTTTTCTCCTCTCCGGGTTCTAAGAATTTCTAAGAAGTTCCCAGATAAGTCTAGTGTACTCAGGGGGAACCGTGAACCGACCACAACCCTCCTCCACCTTCCCACCACCCTCTCTTTTCTTCTGCCTTCTTCTTCCCTGCCTGGCTCTGCCTCTCTCTGGAACATCTGATGGGGCATGCTTCATCACATCCAATCCCCTGACCTGCCAATCAACCCCGTCCGAATAGAGAAAGTGAAAACACAAAGAGGAATACTTTGTTAGTTAAGTTTTCAGCACTTATACTAATGTTAATGCGAACACTTCTATATCACATTTACTATGTCGCTCGTCTGGCTAGTCGTCAGATAGTGCTCACGCTCTTGTCACCATCACCACTCGTACAGTATGAGATCTACTGCTAATGGTCTGATTGATATTAGAGCGCCAACCAACCAACCAACCAACCAACCAACCAAACAAAGAACCAACCAACCAAACAAAGAACCAACCAACCAACCAACCAACCAAACAAAGAACCAACCAATCAACCAACCAACCAACCAACCAACCAACCAACCAACCAACCAACCAACCAACCAAAAAAAGAACCAACCAACCAACCAACCAACCAACCAACCAACCAACAACCAGCACATGGACAGGGGTGAACACATAGCCTCCTTGGCAGGTAATGATGGAGTTTATCTGAAGCATGAAAACAGGAAAGCGACTTCACACACATAACAAGCACTGTAGAGAGCTGAGGTTCTGAGAATGGAAAATGAAAAGCCCACATTACTGGCAGGCTCTGAAACGATAGAAGGCTCACTCCGTTTCTCAAGGATATGCCTCTGGTTACCCCCCCACCCCCCACCCCCAGGCTCACAGCAGGGATATACTTTAAATCACTTTGTCCTTTACCTCTGAAAGAACTTCCTGACAGGTCGTTTTGTGGACGGCACAAATCTATTCCTTCCTGCTACACATCCCAAAAAATATACGTTTGAAGCTGCGAGGGCTTCCTACATTTTAGCCCCAAAAACTGCAGCATGGTGAGAGGAGACGATACCTGCGGCAAGTACGAGTGTGTGTGTGTGTGTGTGTGTGTGTATGTGTGTGTGTGTGGTTAGATAAAGAGCTGGCACCTCTGCATTCCAGACACCACAGTCCAGCTTCGCCTGCAGCCGTTATCTTCAAAGTGACACAGTGACGCTTCAGGGCCGGACTCCCGTCACCGACCTGTCGACGGCCGACTGCACAGACGCTCTGTAAAAGGCTGCTGCTGCTTCCTGTGAAGCTCGGCCAGGCGACCGGCAGACGCACAAAGAACAGCGTGACGTCCGCTGCCAGAACAGCTTGTACAAAAAATAACCCCAAACATTTTATATTTGGAGTTGATTTAAATCAAAAGATGTGGAGTGTTTCTCATGAGTAACTCAAGCTAATACATGTATCAACAGTCGTTAACGAAAGGTCCTGTTCTGACATGAACATTAGAGAAAGTTCTACGCTCCACCAGCTCATTCTCCTTGTCATCCAATCACGACCCGGCACGCTCACCTTCAGTCAATCGCTTAAGAGCTGTCAAAGTTTAGAAATGTACTCGCTCTGTCATTTCAACACCAGTCAGCCTGAATACCTGTCTGCCTTACCTCTTCTTTCAACAGAGGGTAAAGTTCCATTACTCACTTCACAGTATCACTTCACAGTATCAACCACGTTGCTGATGGTGCCCTGGACTGTATACAAGAGGATGTGCGGAATAAACACTAACTTAACAGTTTGCCTTTGGAAATATGCACAAATACATATCATTATGGCTGGTTAGCTCAGATAGTTGGCACGTGGTGCTAATAACGCCGAGGTCATGGGTTCAACCCCTGTACTGGCCAGTTAGGAGACGTCTGTGAGGATGATTCCACAAAGTCTGTGAAACAGTGTTGTCGTTGTTTTTGTGGGAGAAATGTGAAAAATGCTTGTTCATCAGCAGCAGACATCTTGGTTGTTTACAAAACTCACTTCTCTCCGCGTCACGGTGTAAACTCCGCCCATTGTCAGACGATCAGTTGTGACTGGACCAGCAGCTGAGGAGATCCAGACCGAGAGTCTGGTAGAGCAAATTAAACGAGCTCCCAGAATTCATCTGGGTCCGTGGACTATAGGTCACTGAAATAGGCCGAAGGGTCAGATGCCGTGTTGTTTCAGGCTCCGTCACGATGAGCTTTTACTCTTCCATGTTCTCACAATGAAATATCAAAATGAAACAATGAGCTTTACAGCAGTCGAACAAGACACCAGAGAGGACCGCACCACACAAACATCCCACCGTCAAAACACAACCGACTGTTTGGACTGAGCAGTTGATCTTTTACCTCCTTCACGTTGCCCCTGATTGAATCAATGTTTTACTCTTTGTTATGTATTCTGACTGCGACACACACACACACACACACACACACACACACACACACACTCTGCAGGCGACAGTGTCAGAGACAGGGCAGCTGCCTCCTTCTTGTTGTCGTGACTCAGAGTTGAACTGTGTGGTCACTGAGTGGATTGATGGAAGACGGGGGACAGGGGCGAGGGGCGGGCAGGGGCCCGTTACCTACCCTCGGCACAGAGTTGCATCAGCTATTCTTGTGAATAATGCATAATCATGAATAAACATAGATCTGTGCTGGTGCAGTACTGTAAAGGAGACCCCCCCCCTTTCCGTCCCTTTCTTCTCCTCTCCAACCCTGCCTCCATTTTGTCAGTCCACTCCTCCTATCTCTTTCTGGCTTTTCTCTTCCCTCACCACAAAACACTTCTTTCTTCCTTTTCTTTTCTGTTCCTGCAACACTCCCACCACTCCCCATCCCTCTGTCACTCTCTCTCCCTCTGGCCGCGGCGCAGCGCCGGGCGAGTCGGGCCTCAGCCTTCACTCTGGGCTCAATAGCCTGCCCGGGTTGTTTCCCTCAAAGGCTGCACAGAGTCTGCCCACTGGGAATAGACCCACAAAAGAGAAGAAGGGGCTGCTCTCCGTCTTTGCTCTGCACTCTGTCTGAAGCAGCCTGCCTCCACCACCTCCTATAAATAATACAACGCCGCCTCAACAAAAAGAAAAACCCGACCCTGCTCCCGCGAGCCTCCGCTTCCATGTATTCCCTCCCTCTCCACCCCCTCTTCTCCGGTCTCCTTTCTCTTCACCTCTTTTACCTCCAGTTGTGACACACACACGGTTAAATATTATACATGTACTTCGTGTAGTGCTCATAATACTTTGCTGTTTTAATTCCACCTAATATAATATAAGTGCTGACGAAAATACTTGTATACTTGTAATATTTGTACAGTTCAAGTTATGGTCAGTGGTTTCCCCACTTCTCTAAATCACCACATCAGGTACTGTCTATTGAGTGGCAGGTCATTTTACCAACAATATTTCTGGTCAATACATGTTTCCTTGGTTAAGATTATTACATGATCACAGGGTCAAAGCTACAGTCCGGTGCTGAGCAGGTACAGTATCTGACAGTCGGGTCTTTAAAGCTTCATTTCTCATCGGACGCGTTGAGATTTGAATAAACAAAACAGTTGTAGTATTTGTGTGTGTGTGTGTGTGTGTGTGTGTGTGTATTAGTGCGATTTGTCAGTGTATTAAGGTGAACGTGATGTGCACGGGGGATTAGGCCGATATCACGCGAAGCTCTCGCAGCCTGTCGGGCTTTAAGGACGGACCTGCACAAAGAGACTGATTTCAATTTAAATGCAGCAGCTGAGAGGACACGTCTCTCTCAGTGGGGTGACTTCCACCCACCACCCACACACACACACACACACACACACACACACACACACACACACACACAGGGTGTTTAACCTCCATCTTCTCCATGTGAAGCATTCACACAGACTTTGTGGACAAAACATCAGGACAGTTTTAGAATCCGTCTCCTCGAGGTCTCTGCACCTGTTCAGTAATTATAGATTATAATCTGGTTCCTCTGTGCTGCGCTGTGGCCCCCACTGTGGCCCCCCCCTCACTAGATCAACCATTGTCACCACGCTTTGGCCTCTGCACCTCTTATTACATGCAAATAGTGCTGCTTTATGTGAGCGGTGAATGCGATCCTCTGATGAATGGGACGCCCCCCTCCTCACCCACTTAAAGCCATTCCTCCGTCTATTATCACATTCTCTGCCTCAGCGCAGATCTCACGGCGTCAGTGTGTCGGTCGGTGCGATGCAGATAAGTGGTGCGGTGGTTCATTCGACTTCTTTTTACAGCTAATCATCACATGTAAATGTACATTCCTGTCATATTTGCATATGTATACAACACAGTTAGGCCTGTGGCCATAAATACGTTATCGACTTATCGACCTCAGTAACAGTCGCTGTGTCTACATGCGTGTGTGCTGACATCAGGTCTCGCTGCTTCTGTCCTCTCATCTCTTCTCGTCGTATGCTTCTTAAATCACTGGTTTGGTCTATAAAATATGGATTTCTTAGTATTTGTCTAAAGGTCTAAATGTCTTCAACAGGCCTAAACACAAGTCTAAACTCTGGATCACATTTCTCTCAGCAGCAACACAAATCGTGTCGGACGCAACGACCAAGCTCACATGAATCAGTATCAAATATGATCTTAAAACCTTGATAATATTGTTTACGCGAACATTTCTGGGACAATATATTGTGCAACAAAGAGTAGTTATCGTCAACGGCCCATCTACAGAATCTGTTTCTTCTTTTACACGTATGTTCTGTGTTTTTGGCTTCATGGGAAAAAACAAACATGAAAACTTATCGAGGCTTAAAACAAAATCAATACACGTGTTCAGCGAGTCATATTTGTTATCAAAAAACATAATGAGTCATAACTTTGAGAGCAGGTGAGTCTTGTTGTTGCTCTACATTTAGTTTGAAGTGATATCACTGAGGACGAATCGAGCATTTTCGTTATCATTGACCTAGCGATGTATATATTTGTGTAATTCCTATTTGACTACACGTCATAA
>NC_061515.1:415000-425000 GCF_022379125.1 Scophthalmus maximus
GAAAAAGAAAAAAGAAAAACCCCACAAAGGCAGGAGGGGGGAGTCGAATCAAGCAGAGGAGAGAGAGAATAGAATCAGTGCCTGTGGTTCTGTGCTTCCACCAAATAGTCAAGTAGCAGTTTACGTCCAGACTCATCTGATGAAGAGTGGAGACTCTGAATGAATGTATTTTTTGTCATAATAAGTGTGTGACGTCTTGATTTATGGCCAAATGTGTCTTGTGAGGTCACAGTGACCTTGACCTTTGACAACCAAAGGTTGATCCCCTGAAGGTGTCCTTGAGATATGACGATGAGCGCGAGGGTGATCGGTGTGTCGGGGACGTACTGTCCTGCAGCTCCCAGAGCCGAGGGGGAAGGTTGCTGAAGTACTCCTGGTTCAGCGCCGCCTGCGCCGACAGGCGGTTCTTTGGGAAGCACTGGAGGAATCTGGAGGCCAACTCCTCGGCGTGGTCCACGTAACCCAACCTGGCAACACACAAACACACACACTTTATCAGACATGTACACGTACAGCACACACACACACACACACACACACACACACACACACACTCACTAAGACATGAGGAACCAACCACTTCAATTTCATCCAAATAAAATATAGAAAAAACATCTTTCCATTTACTGTACTCGTCCCTCTGAGAGAAAAAATGCTCACAGAGCTGCTGACAACAAAAAACAAGCTTTTTAATTATGCTCCAGGTTTCCTGACTCAAGAGCAATAACACACACACACACACACACACACACACACACACACACACACACGTCTCTTTTAAGCTTGCATTTCTCATGGTGACGAGGTCACATCGAGAAGTGTTCCTTAAAGCAAACTCTGAATGTGTGTGTGTGTGTGTGTGTGTGTGTGTGTGTGTGTGCGTGCGTGCAATCGTACTAGGAGTCAGTGCGTCTACGTACACAGCAGTAACCGGGTTCTGGTCTGACCCTGATTACTGCTGTTCGGGGTTAGAATGTGGAGAATGACGGAGTAACTCTTCCTCTGTACAGTAGGTGGCGCTCTGCCAACGTACAACTGGCCTTGAGGTTCTGTCAAAATCACAACAACGTGGACAGCGGAGGAGAACATGGACGACTTTTCAGCGCTGTACATCCTCTACGCGTCAGTAACGTTACGTTGCCGTGGCGATGTCCTCGGGTTTAAAGGTAAAGTTCGTGTTGCTTCCTGTGAGTGGGGAGGGGCAGTTATAACCTACAG
Source organism: Scophthalmus maximus (assembly GCF_022379125.1). Classification (NCBI taxonomy): domain Eukaryota; kingdom Metazoa; phylum Chordata; class Actinopteri; order Pleuronectiformes; family Scophthalmidae; genus Scophthalmus; species Scophthalmus maximus. The sequence continues at coordinate 416,219 of NC_061515.1, forward strand.
TCTTCATGGTTACTGAAGAGTCATCTAGGTCTGTGAACCGGGGCGAGGTGTTCACATGGCGTCTCAGAAACCGTTGTGTTGACCTGAATATAATCTGGTTATTAAACTGCATGTAAACGCCCTGAACTCCTGAACCAGTCCTGGACCTACAGTAGCAGCGCTGAGGGGTGAGAATGGACTGGAAAAAAGAAAAAGGAAGAGCAACACACTCAGTCCGTAATTAGGAATCGGCTGCATTAAATAAACATGATGTTATCGGGCGCAGCTCGCCGAGTCCCGCTGAGCGCAGATCCTCATGTTCTGCAGGCTTCTCCCGAGTCAAGCGTTCTGACAAGACGCTCCCGTAGCTCTCGACGGGGATCTTCAACTCTTCAAGAGAGGGAGGGAGGGAGGGAGGAGAGAGGGAGGGAGGGAGGGAGGGAGGAGAGAGGGAGGGAGGGATGAGGGGGGAGGAAGGAGGGAGGAGGAGGGAGGGAGGAGAGAGGGAGGGAGGGAGGAGGGAGGAGGAGGGAGGGAGGAGAGAGGGAGGAGAGAGGAGGGAGGAGGGATGAGGGGGGAGGAAGGAGGGAGGAGGAGGGAGGGAGGGAGGGATGAGGGATGAGGGATGAGGGATGAGGGGGGAGGAGGAGGAGGAGGAGGAGGGAGGGAGGGATGAGGGAGGAGGAGGAGGAGGAGGAGGGAGGGAGGGAGGAGGAGGAGGAGGAGGAGGAGGGAGGGAGGAGGAGGAGGAGGAGGAGGAGGAGGAGGAGGGAGGGAGGAGGAGGAGGAGGAGGAGGAGGAGGAGGGAGGGAGGAGGAGGAGGAGGAGGAGGAGGAGGGAGGGAGGGATGAGGGAGGAGGAGGAGGAGGAGGAGGAGGAGGAGGAGGAGGGAGGGAGGGATGAGGGAGGAGGAGGAGGAGGAGGAGGAGGAGGGAGGGAGGGATGAGGGAGGAGGAGGAGGAGGAGGAGGAGGAGGAGGAGGAGGGAGGGAGGGATGAGGGATGAGGGAGGAGGAGGAGGAGGAGGAGGAGGAGGAGGAGGGAGGAGGAGGAGGAGGAGGAGGGAGGGAGGGATGAGGGATGAGGGAGGAGGAGGAGGAGGAGGAGGAGGAGGAGGAGGAGGAGGAGGAGGAGGAGGGAGGGAGGAGGAGGGAGGGAGGAGGAGGAGGAGGAGGAGGAGGGAGGGAGGAGGAGGAGGAGGAGGAGGAGGAGGGAGGGAGGAGGAGGAGGAGGAGGAGGAGGACAGGTGAACGTCCTCAGTGACGGACAGTATCTTCCTCTGGATCTGAGACGAGCTGACGATGACACATTCCTTCCTGGGCGGTGGAACGTGGCGAGTGCGTCTTCCTGTTGCAGAACCGCCTGCGTGTGTTTCTGTCCTTTTCCAAACAGCAGAAAGCGACTGACAACTTTTCTGTTTGATCTAAGCAACAAACCAAGAGCAGCTTCTGAAGAAAGTCTCTGTCTTCACTGGCAGGAGCACGTTTTACAGATGTGTCCCGTCGTCCCTGTGCCGGCTCAACAGTTTGTACATGAGTGTAATGTGAGTGAAACGTACAACAAACCAATCAGAGAACCGTCTCCCTGTACAAGACAAGTGCACTACGACCTCTGCAGATTGATCTTGTAATGAGGAGTTTTGCAGGAACAACGTCCAGGCTCGGAAGTCATGTGAGACAGAGAGTGAATGAACCTGAACTCCACGAGGCCCAAACACTGAATGTGCCAGATTCATATTTGTATTAAGAATATTAAGAGTTGTTTCCTGGGGCATTGGTGAAAGTGTAAAAAAAATATTAAATCAAAACATCTTGAAACAAATTCCTGGATCTGCCCGTCTCCCAGGTCTTTGTGGAAATCTGATCAGTATCTGTTTGTGTGGAATCCTGACGAACGTGTGATTCTGTGTAAGTTTGTGCCTCGGCGGGGGAGTTTACTCTGAAGGTCACAGGATTATCTGGGGATTAATGACACAGATCACAGATGACCTGCGATAATATTTGAAATGAGGAACCAAGAAATGATCATCGCTGTGTGAGGGCTTTAGAATATAACACACGATGCTCATATGAAGAGTCAGTACTCACTTGTTCCACGCTTGTCTGAGCTTCTTAGCGCTGTACACTGTAAAACGATCTGTAACGAGAACAAACACATGATGAACAACCTGTCGTCCGGTTAACGTCCTGTAGATTCATCTCATTACTTTACAGTGGCGCTGCGCTGCACCTGAGATCATCTGAGATGAGATCATCACATTCATTACATCAACACATCACTTGTGACACAATAAGAGATAAAACCCCAGTTCCACTCAGCATCATGTGGAAGGAGGTCATGACAAACGACCATCGACCAATACACAAAGAAACAATATCTGTAATGTAACTGTGTAAAGAAAGTTCATCTGCTCGTCTGCTTTGTGTCTACCACAGTTATCGTGTAATAATTCAGTATGAATGTGAACTTCTGTCTTGAAGCCAGACCACGTTACATTTTATAACAGGGAGTTTTGTGCGTCGGTTTTCTTCCATATTTCCACTGCTACGTTTATTACGCCGCCCTGCTCCCTGCGTCTGGGGTGATGTGGACGGGCCCAGCGAGCGAGCCCACCTCCGACCACCGCCAGCCCGAATCCCACCTCAGCCAACCGGCCCGACCGTCTGCCAGCGGCTGCCAGCGCCCGAACGGACCACGGTCCCTGAAGGCTGCATTCAGAGCGCTCACACGGCTCCCGCCATTTTGAAAAGAACATGAGTGTAAATGAGTCGGTGTTTACAGCTGCTACATTTGTACGTTGAGTAAAGTTTGAGCATTAATGAGTTTTGACTTCCTATGATTTACTTATTGATAAATATTGTTTATGACACTTTATAAACATTTTGTGTTTTTGTTGTTGTGTATGCAGTGTCACACTTGTGTTTTATTCATTTTTGTGTTTGAAAAATTAAACTGAAACCTAAAACAACACAGGAGCTGCCGTGTGTTCATAAAGTATTTGTAATGTGAGCGAGTCAACTCCATACACAATTCCAAAAGTTAGAGCTTCATGATATAAGTTTTGATATGATATCTATAGTTTTTTTTAGTTCTCTGAATGTGTATATATATATATATATATATATATATATATATATATATATATATACACATATATATATAAATATATATATGACACCATCATATCAATACAAATGCAGATATATTTGAGGCAGATTAAAACCAGTGATTGATAAAGAAAAAAAATCTGTGTGCAGATAAAATACAGTGTAACAGAAGTAATGCTGGGCTAAAAGGAGACTAGAAGTGAGCAAGTATGTGTAGAGATTTTCATAACCACAGAAATGTGGAAAGTTCCTCCGCTCTGAGGTCGAGCCACAGTCGGAGATCCAACCTTAAGTGATGTTGTTGCAAAGATCGGTGAAGGGAAAGTATGATGCATGTGGCGGTCATGGTGAAAAGTCATGAATCATAAGCAGAAGAATTGATACAGTCACTGTTTTTTAAAAGTGTGCAGACAACAGTCCGCTCAGGTTCCACACCGCTGCTACATACTGCCACCTGCTGGTCACCGCAGCACTCAGCAGCTAGGATGTGTTGCATTTGAATGGATTTGTCAAAAATACCTGTTAATCATTAGTTAATAATATGATGATTTCTAATGGTTGAACGGAACGACTTCATATCTGGCAGTTGTTTTACAAAAAACAGGCTTGACAGGTTTTGTCAGATTTGGAACGTTTTTAAAAGATCATATACATATTATCTCATCTACACACACACACACACACACACACACATATATATGTATATAGATGCAGGATTTTTCATCCATTTCCATTTCCAATTGTTTTAAATTTACATGTTCTTTTGTTGCCATCAGTATTATTATTATTATTATTATTATCCCCTTTATTGTACAGGGGTGGGTGGTAGTGTGTTTCCGTGTTATGATTTTGTGTATATGTTATGTCTATTCTTTATTTTGTTGTGTTCTTTGATATTGTACAAAAAACAATAAATACAAGTTTGAAAAAAAACCTGTTACATGTGAATATTCTTTTTTTACGATCATCATCATTCTCCCCCTCTGGTTATTATCGTTCTTTACTGTGTCGATTATTTGACACTGTAATCATCGTGCACTCTGAGGCTTTATGATGCTTTATCGGGAAACCGTCGTCATGTGGTCATGATTAACCACGATCATGTCGGTTACAGTAACAACTCTTTCTTTCTGTGTATCCCATAACAACTACAGATCTGCAGGCATCAAATAAACAAATGCGACGCTCGGAGGCGTGTGTGTGTGTGTGTGTGTGTGTGTGTGTGTGTGTGCGTGCGTGCGTGTGTGTGTGCGTGTGTGTGTGTGCGTGTGTGTGTGTATGTGTGGCTGCACAGCTGCTCAACACATTGTGTGAGAGGCTAACAAGAGCCAACTGTCGCCATGGCCACGGGACCAGAGATTACGTGTGTGTGTGTGTGTGTGCGTGTGTGCGTGTGTGTTGCGTGTGTTCATGACCACGAGGGTCACACCCCAGTTGGTTCCTAATTGGCCACTGGAGATGAGATGGGAGGGGGGAGGCCAGGTCGCGTGACTTCGCTGCCCCCCACACCGTCATTCAGACTCCGCTCTTCATGGCTGTTCCTCGTCTGTCCTGTCCCCCTCTGCTCAGCTCCTCCAGCTCTTCTTCCTCCCTCCTCCTCCTCCTCCAACACTAATCTGCAGTCTCTATTCATGTTCCCTCTAAAAAGTCCTAATGAGCTCCCAGAGGGCACGGCTGCCCTGGCGCACACACACACACACACACACACACACACACACACACACACACACACACACACACTCCTGATGCTGCTGCGTTAACACATCACAGAGCATCTGATGGTCAGGTAACAGTACAGGAGTATTACTGTATAATCAAGTGTGCGTACCCAATATTTCTGCTGTCAACATTACTACCATTATAGGTTATTGGCAACATGGAGCCTATTCTGTTCCACTTGAACGCGACATTATCATAATTCGAATCTTTCCCACCGGCACCTGAAGGCAGCGTCATAGCTCGGTAAAAACAGAGCTTTATGACATGGACGGTTCTCACCTGGTTTGAAGTGAGGCAGGGAGGAAACACTGGGCCAGGTGTCCTCAGACGGGGTCCCGAGGACCTGGGGAGACACACGGACACGGAGAGGACGAGGTGAACAAGTGCAACAACAACACTGGGGCAGTGAGTGTTACACTGAAGGGATTCTTCTCAGCATCAGTCAACAACAGGGTCACAGACAAGTCAAATTATTTCATCCATCCATCCATCAGCTGCAAGGTCACGGGGGGGGGGGGGGGGGGGGCAACATAAGGACACACACAACCAGAAGACCAGAGGACCTGGAGGGGCACAGGAAGGTCCGGACCTGTGAACCCAGCCCCACCCCTTCCCCCCTTCAGAGTTTGAGAGCAGGGAGACACTTTGTTTCATGACAAACTTTGAAATTCCTCCCCCCATAAAAAAACCATCTCACTGCTTGTGCAACAGTCCTGACACGTCCGGCCTTTATGGAAACCGCCGGCTGAGTTCTCCCGCACACGGCCTGGGTTTAACGATGACACAACCCAGAGCGGCGGACGTGCCTTCCACATGATCCATCACTGCTGAGCAGCGTAATAGTTTCCAGATTGTTGTGCGGTCGCGCCCCTGATCAACTGCAACTCTCCACAGCAGAGCTGCACACGGACGGTTCACATTCTGCTCGAGGAGACGGGTCTAATCTGAACGTATCAGCTTTTTAAGATTTGACTTTCAAATGTAAGCACATGAGGCAGTTGGTCGTCCTCTGGTATGAGAGTCTCCCTGTTTGCTTGTATTTAACAGCCGAGCAGCAAACAACAGACAGAAGATGGGTTGTGAGGTTTACAGACGCATTACTGAACTGATGATTTAAAAGTATGAAAACCAGATGAATGTAATAAGATCAGATGGTTGTTGAACTTTTACAGACACGGATGTGAAGTCAAAGCTGCTGTAATAACAAGCAGCCGCCACCAGAGGGCGGTGCAGCACCACTTCACTAAAAGAAGAACCTTTCATTTCATCAATTCTAAAAGAAAATGTAATGTTTTAACACACGAACAAGTCTTTGGCTTCAGAGAATTGAACTGAAGGGAGTGAATCGTTTATTATCGATAATAATCCATCTGGTCGCGGCCGTACAGTAATCACTCTCATCGATTAAAAACTCACTATGAACAGACACTATGTAAAAGACTGGACTCTTTGAAAAAACAATTTACTGTAATGTTATAATGAAGAAACTCATTAATGTCAGGTTTATGAAATATGTGACAAAAAGAAATGTCCCTGAACGTTACGGACACTGAGATGGACACGTCTGTCAGGACGTGTGAGGGAATGTAGAGAGAAGAGATCAAACAGAGAAAGTCGCAGGTCATGACCCTGAACTCGACACATTCTGGTGGATATACGTACCCTGACCCCCCCACGTCACAGACCACCCACCCAGCCAGACGCAACAGCTCGTCTGTCTCACACAGAGAGACTCATCACAGTGACCGACGGAGCGTCGTTACAAACTATGAGATACACCATATTTTCACAATCATTGAGAAGAAAATGACGAGACAGGAGAAGTTCAGGGTCCAGGTCAGGTCGCGTGTAAAGTTCACTCCCGAGAGCGATTCCATTGGTGGAGAGAAGGGAAGTGATTGGCCCACAGTTGTCCTCTCGTGGACATTGATGGACGGCGTGAAGGAAAGTCCAGATATTATATATATACGTTCCCTTAAAACACTTGACCGTGATGGGTGGGGGCCACTGAGACCCCGACATGTCGACCTCCTCAGCACCGGTGTGATAGTGCTGGACACTTGTCCATCCACCGCTTAATCCAAACCAGTACCGGTGTTGACCGTGATCACAGCCGTGCCTCATCCACACGCCAACTTCTTCTCTTTGTCCTAATGCTGACAGCCTTCACCCCCCCCTCAGCCTTCAGATTGGGGTCACCTCCAGGCAGGGGTCAAACGCATCACAACCAGAGCCAAGTGGATCAGCTGTCTCCCACTGTGAGCAGAGTGGAATGCGTCCAGTAAGCCCCCGACTCTCCGTCTGGCTCACAGGAGATGGACGGTCGCGTCACAGACACAGACGGCAACATCCTCTCGCTCTCCCTCTCCTGAGAGAAGATCAGCTCACATGTGCACCGGCTTACTCCAATAAACAGGCTTCCCTCCACGGAGGGAAATGGCTCTTTGCGTCGTGCATGTCGGCGCCACGGCAGAACCAGAGCGGCCGATTGTATAGTTGTGAAAGAAACCAACCTAGTTTTGGACGTATATGGTGACGGAGGTCAGGACCAAAGAGCTGAACGACCGATGATCGCGCTGATTGCAAGACAAAATCACACATACTGTATAAAACTAAAGTTATATAAACAAATGAATATATATAGTGTGGAGGATGGATCCAGTGTCTCTCGCCTGAGGAAAGGAACTCACTGACGCGCTGCAGATGAAGAACCAGCCGGTCCTGAGCTGAGCACGTCGCATGGGGAAGGTCGGTGTTGGTACAGTTTGTGTGATGACCATGACCGTGTTCTATGTGAAATCCTCTGATGCAGACAGGGATGAGAGTCTTCCCTCTGCGTCAGCAGGTTGTTCTTTGTGCAGCTCCTCACAATTGTTTCCTCTTCACATGAATTCTCTTCACATCACATGAATTCTCGCCGGTGACGTTTGTGTCATCCACTAACTTCATACCACAGTTCGCTCCTTGTCCGACCGGCCCGGACTGGTTTGACCGGGAGGCAATGGGAAGATTCCAAGACAAGATTAACTGTGCCAGGACATTGCACCATGTGACCCCTGAACTCATCGTTCAGATTACGGCAGGGACGCGAGTGAGAAAGAAAGACAAGATGGAGAATAGAGAGAATGGACCGGAGGAGGCTGAGCCAGCCGTCCTGGGGTCTCCGCTGTTGAGCGTGTGACTGCCAGTCTGAACCTGCTGGGCTCTGAGAGTGAGGAGGTCCAACATCAACAGTGACAAGAAGAAGAAGAAGAACGTAAACCCCCTGGAACCGTCTCGATCTGCCTGAGTCATGAGCTCAGTCTGGGGACTCTCCGACTCTTATCCCAGCTTCCGTCTCTGTCGTCCATCTCACTGCTCGGCCTCATTGAGTCTGCTCCGCCACAGATGACCACAATAAAAACATCCTCGCAGCAATGAAGGTCACAAACTTACAATAAAGGAATAAAACAGAGATTGTGAGGAGACGAGGCGGAGGTATCTCACTGGACGAGGTGAAAAGCACGAGATACTTTCTCGCCTATTTGTGCAAAAAATTTGAATGAATTTGAATTCTAAACAGTCCTAGAAGCCAAAAGAACACAGTGATGTGAATAACAAGTCTTCTGTGGACAGGTGTGAAGAACACACACACACACACACAGGTCTGACAGGCTATTTCCTGCAGATAGACCTGTCCATATTCATAAAGCTTCTTCCAGTGGACGTAATCCTCGGAGTGCGACAGCTCGTTAACCAGCTCGAGTGAGCGAGGCCTCGGCCGCCGCTTCTTTAATCCACACTGACGTTCTCAAAAGCTTCGTGTGCGTGAGAGACACAAAGCCACGTTAACACCCATCTAAAAAAAAACACAACTATTTCATTACTTAAGACACCAGCACACATCTTGAAACAGACACATCGAATATATAAAAGTGCGTTTCCCCCTCGTTCCCCCAGACGTGTCACTGCACGTGCAGAGCTGTGAGGACGGGCGAT
>NC_061515.1:430000-432500 GCF_022379125.1 Scophthalmus maximus
TCTTTATGTATTATTGATATCTACACACTTTTTGTGCTGGCCCACCAGACCAGCTGAAACAGAAACATACGACGTCTTAAAGGCACTAAACCCTCAAAGATCGGAGACCTTTGCTCACAACATATAGTCGGTGTTAGTCTCCACAGCCCGCCACAGCTTTGACACTTTGAAAGCTGTATATATATGAACCAGTTTCCCTTCCACATCTGTCGCAGTCTGATTCACGTGGTGCTGACGAACTAACTATTGTGAGCTGGCAGCGTAGCGGGATCCCACTCCCCCTTCAAGTTCATCCTTCAGAAACCTAATGCTACTTTTCATTGTTTTTTTATTGTTTTTCTTAATTGGAAAGGTCAAGGAGGTCTTGGTGAGAAGCAGGTAAGTGGTTTTTAATTTGTTTGTGGACTACTTCAGGATTTAGTTTCTGAATTCACCCGAGAACAAACAGATCAATATCTTCATGGGAGCACCTGAATACATCGAGGATACATTACACAAGGAGTGATGAGGGCATGAGGGGATCCCTTGGGTCAGAGGAGAGGAGAATACGCACCACATGTCCAGGCAGGTGGAGTAGTCCGTGGATCCCAGCAGCACATCCGGAGGCCGGTACCAGAGCGTCACGACCTCGTTGGAGTAGGTATGGCTGGGGATGGACTTGGCCCGGGCCAGTCCTAAAGGAGAGCAACACAAGGACGACACGGTCTGAGGAAGAATAGCAACGAATGACCTCCCGGGGACATCGAGGACAAAAACTGGAGAGGAGACTCGAAGTAGAAAGCAACCTGACGTGTGGCTGAACAGATAGTAAAGAGAACTGAGCATGTGTTCTATCTCGTTTGGTACGGACCCTCAGACTTTTCAGATTACAGCAAACTAAAACAACAGGAGTGAAATGTGCGTCGGACCAACAGACCATAGTCCGACCAGGTGGTCTCGGCCCAGATCCAACAGAACCGTGGTTTAGTAGAGTGAAAACACTTATTTGGACAGTTGTGACTTTCAGACCAAGAGCAGAATGTGAGACATCAACAGATCGAAGAAGAAAAATACTGCTCGTCTCCAACGATATCACCTCCGATAAGATAATGTTTGAGTAACGAGGACGTTTCAGAGTAGTGTTGAGTACTATGCCTGAAGTTGGTGCTTATGGAAGTAATACCATGATGATATATATATATATTTATATGTATATTACAGTGGTTCATGCATGTTCTCCGTTCAATTGGAAGACGACTACCTGTCTAATAGACAACACGTCAACACCTGTCTACAAACCAATCAATGTCAAGGACAGGTAGACCAGCCCGCGTAGTGTAGGTGATGACGACAGGACGATGTACAGTATGTGTCACACATTTACCTATAATGTATACAACATTACAAGACATGATCCTTTGTGTGTAAACACCCTAAGATGACAAAAGAAATGATCAGAAACAGAACGAGAGAAAACTCCACGAGCGTTCTCCAGCATTAGTCTCTGCAGCGACATGGAGTCCGGTTGGTTAAATGTGTGGATCCTCCCACGGCGGCTGATTGTAGAGCAGAGTGCAGACGCAGCGAGGTTTAATGAGGCTGGCGGCGTTACCGCGTTGTCTCTTCCCAAGTGGTCGGAGAGATTAATTAAAGCTTTTAGTTTGCTAAAGAAAAAGACTTCCTGCCCTGCTCATGGTCCCCGGGGTGTCGGAGGAAGAGGGGCCGGGGGGAGAACAAATGAGATGAGGGGCTGTTTAACGTTTCCTCCTCCGCCAACACCAACAGGAGAAAGGAGTTTTCTACTCAGCATCCATCAAGACAAAGCTCTGTAATTTACACACTGATCTGAAGTGGAAAAGACGCCGTCGAGCTGCTATCACGAGAGGCTATCAGTGTGTGTGTGTGTGTGTGTGTGTGTGTGTGTGTGTGTGTGTGTGTGTGTGCAGGGGGTGGTACAGTATGTGGGGGTGTGAGCGGAGACAACATGCACTCATCAGAGAAGAAGATTCAGTAGTTGGAGGTTGGCTTGTTGGTGGGGAACAAAGAGTAAAGAGACATTAATTCATGTACAGAAGATAATGCTCCGTTCAGACTGATACTAGTTGATTTTTTTAACTGCACTGGTCGGAGCTTGAGCCCCCTCGGGGACGGGAGACAGACGTGTTGACCACGAGACCACGGAATAATCCTCCCGATGCACAGAACTGACAGTGAGCCATCCGCTTCCTGCCCCTTTGACCTGACATCGGTCAGAAGAGGTCAGTATTGATATTGATCCATGAAATTAGTCTCAAAAAGGTCACAACTGTGTATCACATGATCTATACAAGTGAAAAGATAAGTCACAAATGTGTTCAAATCCACACACACGCAAACATGACGCAATCTGTGCACACATGAAACTGTCTTAATGAATATTTGAAACTCAACTTCAACCAGGTGTAAATTACGTTTGCTTTCAAATATCTTCCCGCTTCATGTGTATTACCACAGTCGACAGCAGGTAAGAAACAAACTGACC
>NC_061515.1:437500-445000 GCF_022379125.1 Scophthalmus maximus
GGTCGCTGTGGCCGACGACAGGTCGCCGACGACAGGTCGCCGTGGCCGACAACAGGTCGCCGACGACAGGTCGCCGACGACAGGTCGCTGACGACAGGTCGCTGACGACAGGTCGCCGTGGCCGACAACAGGTCGCCGACGACAGGTCGCCGACGACAGGTCGCCGACGACAGGTCGCTGACGACAGGTCGCTGTGGCCGACGACAGGTCGCCGACGACAGGTCGCCGTGGCCGACAACAGGTCGCCGACGACAGGTCGCCGACGACAGGTCGCTGACGACAGGTCGCTGACGACAGGTCGCTGTGGCCGACGACAGGTCGCTGACGACAGGTCGCCGTGGCTGATGACAGGTCGCCGACGACAGGTCGCTGACGACAGGTCGCTGACGACAGGTCGCTGTGGTCGACGACAGGTCGCTGACGACAGGTCGCCGTGGCCGACGACAGGTCGCCAACGACGGGAGACGGGGGAAGGCAGCGTGGCCACTGAACCACGACTCAGAGGGATTGAGAAACACACGTTTTCATCATCCATCACCAAAGACACGAGAACGGCACTATTACTTCCGGTCTGTGCGATCACATAGAGGAGAGTTGTTGGCCTTCTGTGTTGATAAAACCTTAAATATTGAAAAATGATTACGTGTTAAACGTCCACTAGTGTCGCTCAATGAGGTCAAAGTGAAACATTTTGCTAAGGTTCACTTTACATATAAATGAATAAATTAACAAATAAATATACTTTACAGGACAAAACTGATCACAGCCCTTTGCAACATTGTTTAAATGTTAAACGATTCAAAGTTTGTACCAGAACTTGTTTTGTTTTTAAGTGGAAGCACGCAGGATATTTAATAAAAAGATACATTTATGTATTTATGCATACTCCAGTAAAGTGTCTTCTGCTGTTTTCAAACATGAATATCATAACCCCCCAAGCACAGTCAGCTCTAAAACAGAAAATGTTTGGTTTTGCATCTGAGATCTGATTTAATTCTTTTTAAACGTGTCAATCAACAAATAGCGAGGATCCGCCGTTCGTTTCTTTGTTCCAGCGTTCCCCTCGCATCGCTCCGGAGCAGTCGTGACCAATTAGGCCGATTGAACGAAGAGGACGTCCAATCAGGGACGAGCCTCCAGTCGGGAGTCACCGGTGGTCAGCGGTTTACTGTACCGGCTCTCAGCAGGTGAGAGATGAACTGCAGCCTGGAAAATTATCATGGGAACTGTGTGTTTACGAAACAGCCTCGGCGCCGTAGAAGTGAAGCCGCGAGGCGATAAACAGAAGAGAGAAGAAAAGAGTCTTTTGTTCTCTGCAGTCAGTTCTTTCATCCCGACATCACACCGGCTTCCACTGGAAACATCTGAACGTCCATTTGCATTCTAATATTTGAGGAAGTGAAGTGCTGAGGGCAGTTTGAGGAGACTTTTACATAAATAACAATGAGAACAACAACAACAATAATAATAAATATATTCATGAGATGTAGGGTTACACTTGTTCAACAGATGGCGTGCTGGTGATGCTCCTCGCTGCGTTTGGTCATGATATGAGTAATTAGCATATATGCTATAGGCCACGCCCACTTTAACGAATCAAGATGGCGCCTGTCTGTCATCAGATATGACAAGACGTTATTTTACTTACGAAATACTGTGAAAACAAAACTATAGTTTATCACATCAACAAAGAGAACATAGAGTTCTTTCTCTAGTGTGTGTGTGTGTGTGTGTGTGTGTGTGTGTGTGTGTGTGTGTGTGAGATGTCTCAGTTTAATCACGATACATTATTCGCTCATAACTGCAGCAGAAATAAGCCACACGATCATAGTTAAATCAGCTATTAACATCGTCTATCAGCTGAGGAGCGACCTCGCTGCCTCCTCCACCATCCGTCATCTGAACACCAATAAAAACCCACTGTCCGTTCTCTTCTCATGATGACACTCACAGAGAGAGACAGAGAAGTGTTATGAAAAATGCACGGATCAGATTCGTCGTTATAGATAGATATTTGTCTGATATTCAATGAGCTGCGAAGTCATGAGCCGACTGGGTCAAAGTGTCAGCAGCAGACGGAGGCTCGTTTATACAGAACACAGGAAAAAAGAAAGATACTGGTTCAAAACGTGGTCGACGCTGAACTGACGAGTTGAAAGGAGCCGACGACCACCGTCCACGAGCGGTGGTTTAGTGACATTTACGATATTTTTTATTTGCTAACAACCCACTAATACTACTGGGTCAAATTTACCCATAACACCACAAATGTACCTCTTTTAATAAGAATTTCAACAAAAGAAAGATTCATTATAGTCAGTAGACTCACATCATGCACCTTCGCATTCGCTGACTAATCCCTAAAGCAACGTTTTATGGAAATGAGTAAAAAGTGAAGGAGAGCTCAAATAAAAGGAAGTGAAATGGAGTGAAAATATCCGACCATCTGCAGCAGCCATGAACACATCACGTATCATCACATCACGTATCATCACATCACGTATCATCACATCACGTATCATCACCACTAGGACGGGTGTCCTTAATGTCCTGAGTCGACACACCAGCACAGAGGCACTGACCACACACACACACACACACACACACACAGACACACACACAGACACACACACACACACAGACACACACACAGACCCACACAGACACACACACACACAGACACACACACAGACACAGACACAGACACACACAGACACACACACAGACACACGCACACACAGACACACACACACAGACACACACACAGACACACACACACACACAGACACACACACAGACACACACACACACACAGACACACACACACACAGACACAGACACACACAGACACACACACACACACACACACAGACACACGCACACACAGACACACACACACACAGACACACACACAGACACACACACACACACAGACACACACACACACACACACACACACACACACACACACACACACACACACACACACAAACGCCTATAAAGCCGCAGTTATGGCCAGAATTGCGTTGGCTTGTGTTTTCCTGTAATGAGCAGCTGTGTAGTTGTACTGCAGGGCCTCTGTGTGTGTGTTTGTGTGTGTGTGTGTGTGTAAATATAGTACTGCGTAGACCGAGTGTCTTTCATGTCCCTCATATATGTTTCTTTTTTGCACTTATTAAATCTATATTTGGTCAAAGTGCAGCCTGGAGGATGGAGCAGCAACATGGAAGGAGCCTGGAGGAGGGAACAGTGTTTATAACGTCTACATACTAATATTCCTGTTATTTGGAAAAATGACAATATTCTGAAATGAATGCAGGCATAAACAGCATATTTCTCACGGATATTATCGAATTTGGCATTTTTACTAATTAATCATTTACAAATAGGACGTAGACTATGCTGATATTTTTTGCCTATAGGGAGCATTCTTTTGACATGAATATGGCACATTTAGAATAAGTGTGCTCACATGATTCAGTCTAAAAAAACAGGGTCTTAAAATGATGATAATATTGTTTATCGCAATCATTTCTTGGACAATATATTCTGCAACATTAGTAGTAATCATAACAGGCCGAGTTATAGCAACACAGTGACAGTGGTTTAGTTATTAGTGTGATTCTGAATGTGGTCTTCGTACTGTACGTCACCGTGTGGTCGACTCCGCTGTAATCACCTGTCCTCCGCAGTGACACGACACCGATGACTACACCGACTTCAGGAGCTGCTAATGTAACAGCAGAGTCAGAGACGCTAGATGTTGTTTGGTTTCGCGGACGTGTTCTGTGGATGTCAAACCTCCAGTCGACCTATGGAGACGTCACTGAGACGGACCGTAATCCGATGGGAAGACACCTCGGATGAGGTCATACTCACTTTGTGTTCAATTAGAGCGCGGCGCTAACAAACTGCAGCACGACTGAGAGGGAAGTTAATGGAGCTGAGACGAGACGGTTTCCAATAGATTTCACTCTGGCTCATCAGACAGACACGTCTCACACACACACACACACACTTCTGGTTCTTGACCAATGAATCTATTAGCAGAGGGCGTCTCGTGTTGATTTGATGCAGCACCAGCAGAGGCGACCTCATGAAGACCCACTAACAACAACACAATAACCCTCTGTCATGGCTCAGATCAACACATTAATATACATAAGCTAAAGGTCGGTAAGACACATCGTCATACTTGATGAAAATGAGCAAGATTGTCAAGATTATTTGATACAATGTGCATTTCAGAATAGAAACTGAACGATCACGTATACTGATCATTAATATTCACGTTTGATTCACTGCTGCAGTGTCCATCAAGCTGGTGTGACATCATCACAGCTTGAGATAAGATAAGATAAGATAATCCTTTATCCGTCCTACAACGGGGACATGTGGGTGTTACAGCAGCAGAATAGAAGAGAAAGGCAAATATGTCCAAATATAAATTATAAATACTATATACAGAGCAGTAACAATAATTGCACATGGAGAATAAAGTATTGCACAGTGAAATTCATATTGAATATTTTGTGCATGATTACAGGGATCTGTGTCTGTCGATTTGTTCTCCACAAGCGCTGATTATTAAAACATGTCAACAGTTTTTCCTCTCTATCATTTGCAGAAATATCTTGTAAAATGTTTTTTCAGACCATATTTTTGACCTCGAGCTTCAAAAGTTAATCATCTGAAGCAAAACAAATTTCAATATAAGTAATGAAACAATTAAAGTAATTTTAAGTTATAAAAAATGTATATTATTTAATATCTTAACATTGTAACAATTGACGTTGCGACGTCTCTTATATTTTTATGACAGTTCATCAACACTTCTGTTCCATTCTGACGACACTCAGTTCAATTCACCGAGAAGAAAAAGAAAATGCCAGACTCATTGTGATGAATTATTACATCCGCCACATTAATGCCGGGTCGTCGCGACGCGTTACGTGACCGAGCACAAACTAACGGAGCCACGCGAGTCCTTCATCTCAGAATAATCCCTGATTATTCACGAGGCTGCTGTCAGAAGGAAAGCACACATTATCACTTATGTAAATCCTGGGTGGCGAAAAGGTTTTCAGAGTAAGTCTGAACAGACCCCAGTCACATGACCTTGTCACACGTGTTTCAGATCACTACTGTGTGACAGAGCTACACCCTCACCAAGGTTCACGTCAGGTAGTGATGCACGTGACATGAGGACGACGGGAATAGATTAGTAAGACAGATAAAATGATCCCTTCTGGTTAAAGGTTAAATCAAGGAGGTTTAACTTGGTTCACATACGCAGGCGATTAAAGCTTTGGTCCTTTGTTTTGTCAGACCTTGACTACTGCACTTCCACTCGAACAGTTCTTTTCATGTCATTTTCTAGAAGAGTTTGTTTCATGATTAGTCTGTAGGACGATGTGCGTCATGATCCAACATACTGTACCTTCACATTGTCTGGATGCAGACCCCCGGGGTGTCTGTCCATGTACTGACACAGGTCTGTGTGCTGCAGAATCAAACCACAAACAGGAACATGTTAAGACAGTTACATGAAACAGGTTTTATGAAAAGTGAGCTGAGAGTCTGTCAGAAAGCCTCCATCCATCGACATGTGGCCTCCAGCTTCACCTGCATGTGTTGTACCAGACGCCTGATATTAACATGAACATTCAGACAGATGCTCAACATCGATACCACGTGTCTCCTCGTTCTCTCCTCGGTCCTTTGTGCTCGTGAGCTTCACCCTCCGTCCTCCGTCAGTCGATCATCATCAGATCTCAGAGGAGAACAATGGACGGATGTTTCCACTTTGAACAAACCCTCTGTCCGTCAAACGGCACAGAGCACACGACCACGTGCAAACACTTACACCTGTCAAACCTCTCCACCGGAATCCTATGAATATGAATGTTACCTTACATTAAGCACATTAAGACTTTTCCTTAAAATGGGAAACCTTTAATGTAAGATAACGTTCATAATTAGAGGACACGTGAAAGTGTTCATAACGAAGCATATGTGAGGGACATTTGGTGATAACTGATCGCTGCTTTGTCACATTAGTCCCTTGCTGACATCTTCCTTCTTGTACCTGACCTCCCTCCGAACCCTGACGGATCTCTCCTTCCTCAGAGCTCCGCCCCCGTCGCACCAGATCTGACCCGACACGTGTTCTGTCCTCCGACGACGACGACGTCTCATCAACCGCAGCAGAGACGGAAAACTTCGGCCTCGCTCAGCCTTCCACGATCGGAAAGACTGACCTGAATATTCACGTGAGTTTGCAGATGTGCGACGAGACAACAGAGGACACGGACCTTCCTATAAAAGTTTCTACTATCAGCGTCTTTGGAAATTTCTTTCCAGAAAACCTGAGCAGTATTTTCTAATATTAACTGGTGAATATGTTGTTGATTACGTTTGTTTTGTCCCTCGGGCGGAAATTCTATATTGTTGTTTTTACTTACTTTTTAATCAGATTTATAAAAGATTAATGAAACTCTTCATCTCAAGAGGAAAATGTTTCAGAATCATGTCAGGACGAGAAGACGAGCGTGTCTCACTGTCACTGAGATCCTGCTCTGTCTCCTGCTCGTCTCTTTCATTCAACGCTCTGTTCCTGACATGTTCCTTCTCTCCAGATCCAGATTCATCGTTAAATAAGATCCTTGTGAGACTGGGAGATGCTTGGCCTTGTTTTGGATCCTGACAAGTGGGTTAGAAAGTGCGTCTCGTCCTCTGAGACGCAGCGAGGCGGTTCACTCCGACAGCTCTTCTCTGATTGGAGCGTCGGGTTCTTCATTTAGAACATTCTGTCTCTTTCATGGAGCCAAGCTTCGTGTATTGATCTTCATTTTTTTCGTGCTTTTGATGAATCAGATCCCGTTTGTTTCAGAGTTCCTGTCCTTCAGGAACACGTAGTCCAGCCTGATTCATGCTGAGAAAAGCCCCTTTGACCTCGGACACGTTCACTGACGCCATGTTTCCCACTATCACTGTCACAGTTCTTGGTACAGAAGCACGGACCTGCTGGAAGCCTGAGGCACGGCTTCTGTATTAATGAGGGTTAGGGCTTCGTTTTCACTGGCTGAGACAAATCACCAATTGATTTTTCAGAACTGGTTGAACTGGGTCAACAGCTACAGTTGCTCCGTTCTATAGTAGAAGAAATGTGTAAAAGGACATAGAGGAATTCAGAAAATTAGAGAATAGGTACTATTAAAGTTTGCGTTTATCGTATATATGCTTATGTTAAGCATTTTGTAAAGGTTATATTTTAATAAGGCTCGGCCTCATAGGTTTCTCCAAGTTGTCATTTTTATTCCGTAGTCTCACAGTTGCCAAGTGTCTCAAGAAGAGCACGACAACAATCAATCATTTACAGCACAGCTGGATATGAATGGAATATGACTTGAGCATCCCACTACGGTTTTCATTTGTTTGGTTCTGGAGGTAGATCGGATCATATCACTGACGTGACGTAACTTCATGTGATTTAAAAAG
>NC_061515.1:450000-517500 GCF_022379125.1 Scophthalmus maximus
ATGGGCCGCTGGATTTGTGACACACACACACACACACACACACACACACACACACACACGTGTACTTACGGAGCTGGGGCTGGAGTGCCGGCGCAGTTTGGGCGACTCCTTGCCGGCGGACGAGCCCTTGGCGTTGATGCAGGCATTGTTCTCGGAGTGGACCCTCTTCACCTGACTGGCGGGCTTCTCGAACGGGTCGAAGCCGCTCTGCGTGCGCTGCACTCTCACCTTCTTGTCCTCAGGGATGGTGTCCAGGGGCTTGATGACCGAGTCCGTTCCCTGGCAGCTGCGTGTGGACATCTTTGTGACACATATCTGAGAGAAAGAAGGAGGAAAGAATATTTCAAAAAAAGATTAGCAGCGTTCATCTAAAACCCCGTCTCCTCCGTGTGTCATCGCTCGCCTCCCTGCAGAGCATCGCTGACACCTCTCCGCTCGGACCAGGCTTCTTTATCTCCATCTTTCTTTTCTCTGATAAAAACAACTTGGCTCTGCTGCGCACACACACACACACACACACACACACACACACACACACACACACACACACACACACCAGGGAGAGAGCTGCTTCCTGTGAACTGCGCATTCACAAACTTCCAGCCTTTCTCTGACACACATCTCGTGGGCCCAGTCTTACGTGGTGTCTCCCTCGAGGCCGCCGGGGGAACAAACAGCCCTTCGCTCTGCACACACACACTCCACATCGCGTCTGCGGCACAAAGCCCCTCAGCAGCCGCTCCTCCGCCGTGGCCTGTGAATGCTTGAACACAAAAGACGCAGGCGGCATGACATGTTTTGCCACGGCTCCTTTCGGGGATTAAATATTCAGGGCCCGGGCTCCCCTGCAGGAAGAACTTCTAATTACCCTGATACACGAGGAGGAGTCACCTTGCACAGTTTGCCGGCTTGTTATTTAACTCGGGGCCGGGTCTCGTTTCATCGGACACACGGAGCGGCTCCCACAACACAAGGCGCCCGTCTGCACGTGTCACCAATGTGTTGTTTCTATTTCTGGGGATATAAAACTGTCCAATTCAAACCATCAACTTTAAAAACAAAAACCTGACAGGTGCCAGGGGACAATAACACCCTGTACAATACTAGACCGGATCACTACATGAGGAGACACAGAGCAACTCTAGCATATTCATTTCTGTACTACTATACGTAGGAGGAACCGGTCAGTCCAGTCCAATATGATGATGAAGATGATGATGATGACGATGATGACAACGTTTACTCTGGAAATATCAGTCTTAACGTATGAAGACTGACACTTTTCTGAAAAATCCCACTCCCATTGATTATCTTACAACTTTCTATTAAGTGAATCAATGTGTCAAAGTGTTTGAGCTCAGTGTATTTCTTTACAAGTATACATTATATATATCATATCATATATAGTACTCAAGTACTATAATCAAGTCCAGTTCTTACTTCCGTTTTGTAATTTCTGTTTCATTCTACCTCACACTTCTACTCCACTACATTTAATTGTACATGTTGGACACTAGTTGGTCTGCTGATGATATATTACCATAAAATCGATATTATATATATTATAAGCTTTTAAAATCTGACATTGTTACATATAAAAGATCTCAACAGTGTGTAAATAGTGAGAAACAAAGCTCACACGTTATCTAGGTCAGTGATGATGACTGGTGGACACAATGTAGAACCGACAGGGGTCATTCTGTACATTTTGCCGATGATCCTTTTTGTATTTTTACTCATGTCAAATGAAACCTTCCGCTCCTTTACCCTGATGTAGATGTGAATATCCTGCGTCTGCCAGCACGTGATAGTCACGTGTCGTCAGCTGTAAATGATTCAACTCAGCCGTGTCCACGAGCATCCTGCTCCGGGTCAGGTTTCCTTTAGAAAGTGCTCATCTCATCGTCTCATTTATATATTTACATTCATTTTATTTTGTATCCAGCTGCAGGAAGTAGAAATGATCATATGGGCTTGTTGTGTTCTCATCGACAGCCTCTGTGCTGTATTCAGAACACGACACCTCGCTCCAAGCTTCATTGTTGCTCTTCATGAGTTTCTCGGTTACACGCGTGTGAACGAACACACGCTCCCCTGTGAAGACCACGCCCCCTCGTGTCTCACAGAGCTTCATGAAGAAGTGCAGCTTTACCTCCGCACACACCAAAGAGCAAAGGAACCAGAAAACATTCGCATTTAAGGAGCTGATATCAGAGATATATATTTATATATATATAATTGTATTATTATAAACTACTTGGACCGATTAATCGATTATCAAAATAGTTGGGGATTAATTTAGCAGTCGATAACTAATCGCAGCTCTACCTTTCATTAACCCCTCACGACCTGGGTCATAACGACAAGGACAACTGAATTGAATTAAACATCTATATATATATATATATAATGTTAAAAATAATAAATAAGACTGCAGTGTATCCTGTGCACCGGTTATTGGAAGGTCAACATGGTTAGTGAAGGATGTGGTGCCCCGCGACATCTGGTTTCCTCCGTAGCCAGGATGGGAACGCCCCCCGTGGAGACAGCGGAGAGGCAATTACACCATATCGATCCTGGAGGAAGGACAACGTCTTTAATCACCGCGTCTCCCACCAACACCGGGTCTATCACCGTGATCCACAGTATCTGTAATTTATTCTGCGCTGCTGCAGTGACCCCGTTGCCTCGCGGGTTATCATCAGGGATTAATCTTCTCTTACGAGTTGTCATTCATTAATGGAGGAGGAGGGAGACAGTAACAGTAACAAAGTGGGCAGGGCCCAGGCTAATGCAACCACATGTCCAGAGAAGTAGTTACTGATGACATTAGCTTTGAAGGATGACAAGAGATCACAGAGGCCGTAAAAGACCAATCCACCGTAGAGAGCTCTACTAACTCAAGACCATCGGCCATGTTGACTACGACCCGCGGAGTGACGGAGCAGAGGAATCAGCTTCTCCTGGCTCGTCTTCCTGGGCTCAAAGAACGACAGTGAGACGATACACGAGGAAAGAATAATGCTGCACCCCCCCATCACACCACACTGTCTGGAGCCTTTGTCTCAGTGTTCTTCTACACACAGATGAAGCTGTGTGTATATGTCTGCTCTAAAAATAGCACGTGCCTCCTCAAACACAGCAGCGTTGTGCGACGCTTCGGTCGGGACAACTCCGACAGCGATGGACGGGGTGAACATGAGAACGGCCTGATATGACAACTGACTCACAGTTTAACAGACGAGATGCTGGAGCCTGAACTACGACGCAAGTTCAACATGAACCTAAAAGTGCCACTGAGCAAGGCACCAAACTCCCCAACGCCTGCACATAGACAACACTTCCCATACCTTTGCGTTTAGGGTTTGGAACTTATTGTGATGACAAATTGTTTCTCCACACAAGTACACGTGAATATGATTGATCAATTTGTGAGATTTCATTCATTTCCTAGGTTATTTAGAGAGGAAACAACTTCTTGGCAGTACCTACTCTCTCATATACTTGAGTTCTGTTGGACTCCTGTCAAAAGCCAATGTGACTTCTCTCTGCAAGTCATTCTCGTTAGGTGAACCAGCCAAACAAAATATCTATTTGCATTTTGTCATTTCGCTGCTGTGACGTAATGCTGATGGATGGATAGATAGATGGATGATGATGAAAGTCTTATTATTCTGGATACAAACGAGGGGAACCAAGCAGGGAGCAGCATCCCTGGGCTTCTAAATGGTTGGAGGGATGATAGATGAATAGATGGATGGACGGATAGATGGATGGATGGATGGATGGATGGATGGAGGATGGATGGATGGATGGATGGATAGATGGATAGATGGACGGATAGATGGATGGATGGATGATGGATGCATGGATAGATGGATGGATAGATGGATGGATGGAGAGATGGATGGATGGATAGATGGATGGATGGATGGTTGGATGGATAGATGGATGGAGGGATGGATGGATGGATAGATGATAGATGGATGGATAAATGGATGATAGATAGATAGCTGATAGATAAATAGCTTATAGATAGATAGATAGATAGATAGATAGATAGAGGAACTGCAGTTTATAGGACTTTCACACTTGCTTCAACATTAAGCCACAATATCATCTCCATTTTTCATGGATCCCTAATGAATTGACATCCTGTGGGGTGGAGGTGAAGGTCTATAGTATATCACTGCATTGTGTTTAGATATGACTGTTAGTTCCTTTTACACAAGTAGACATTAAATTCCCTCCTGCCAGGGCTACTGGCAACTCTTGAGGATCTAAGTGGTGAAATCAAAGTTTACAGATTCAAATTGAGCCCTATTATTATACTGTATCACCGTGAAACCACAGGCTGCTGTTTCGCAGGTTTCACAAACACTATTCTATCAATTTATCAATTTATCACTGCGTCACAGTAATAACTTGGCTAATTCTGAGGTTTCTGAGGTCCAGCCGAGTTGTTGGAGGGAGGGGAAATGTTCGGTCAAACCTTCCAGCTCCTCATCAGAACAACCGGACACTGCTTTTGATTGAGATGCTAGGGAATAAAACCCCCCCAAAAAAACAGGCATTTAAATGATTAAACTGGCCGGTTTCCCAGCAAACTCCGACTTCAGGGTCGGACACAGTCACTCAGGAGAAAACCGTGGCCAGACTTCACCCCACAGACTTCTCTTTTCACCACCCGTGCTCATCTTCGACACTCTACTGTCACGTACAGTGAGGCCTGAGCCAGGAGCACAAAAATACTGTGAAAGTACTTTACCAAGTAGAACTTTTCATTCTGCTGTAATGCAGAAGTGCTGGTGGCAATGTTCTTGTGTCTTCTCCCATAAGATGAATCCTACTCTAAGGACTCATTACAAATAAGATTATTGATTCCTTTTGGCATAGCGACCAGTACAGGTACAGAAAAGTCAAATACTACATTTTTGGTTTTGTTTGACCCCTCTCTTTGGTAACTGCTCACACATTTCAAACTGTTTTCAAAGGCTGTGCTCAACGTAGAAGTCCACACGACTCATACACTGGCCTTCATGTGTAAAAGTGATGGAGGGAAGGGATGGTTTTCTTTTAAAGGTCATGTGATCTTGTAGCAGTCACGGCAGCTCTACAAATGAGCTAAATGCTAACAAATGTTCCCCTTCTTTGTCTCGCGTATTAACATGTTAACATTAGCACCGAACACAAAGGACAGACGCAGCTGAAGGTAAAGTCATTAGTTTTGCAGTTTGAGGAAAGGTCACAGGAACACCACAGTCAAGGGGTTTCATCCTCTGAGGACCATGAATGTCAGAGACAAAACGTAATCACAACTCACCGAAATGTTGTTGAGATATTTCCGTCTGTGACCAAACGGAAGACCAGTTGACGGGGCTACCGAGGGAGCAATGGCACGACCGTAGCTAATAATTAAAACATATCATGAACACGAGGAGTCATCGTGAAATCAGCATCACAAAGACTGTATGTGGATTTCATGTGTAATTGGCCACTTCTGATTCATTTACACGAGAGCCACTTGAGCAAACACCTTCGTTTTGAAGCCACTTCATGTGAATTACATCACCCCCCCCCCCCCCCCCCCCCCCCCCCCAACTCAATCTGTGGGGGATAGCCTCTGAATGAAAGCATTGCTGACAGAGGCCTGTACAGTATGCAGGTCTTGCACAAGAGCGATCCCACCAGAAGTCATGCACGAGCAGCGCTGAGGCTCACAATGTAGTTGATGTACAGATATTTGTCAGTAACCTCAACACGAAATGAATAAAACACGCCTTCAGATGGTTCATAACATGAAGGACATGATAAAAACTAAGTGGTGGTTCAAAGTGCCGAGCAAGAAAACCATTTGCTTTCAGCTATTTCCTGCTTGTCCACAGCCTCGCAGATCCAGTCGACACCCCA
Source organism: Scophthalmus maximus (assembly GCF_022379125.1). Taxonomy (NCBI): domain Eukaryota; kingdom Metazoa; phylum Chordata; class Actinopteri; order Pleuronectiformes; family Scophthalmidae; genus Scophthalmus; species Scophthalmus maximus. The sequence goes on from NC_061515.1 coordinate 455,911, forward strand.
GGGCTCAGGTTTCACGATGTGGTAATACTCTGGAAAACATCCACTGGGTCGTCTGAGCCCGGAGGCCTGGAATCCAGCGATGGGTGGTATTTGGACGAGTGGCTCCTGTGACCTGTTTGGATAAACTTCTCTCAGGTCCTTGGAACCTGTGACAAGCGGCTGTAAATAGATGAAAAGGCCATTTTCAAACATCAAGAAAGGGACAAGAGATGTCCGACCCCAATCTTAATATTGACACGATCTAAACCAGAGCTTCCCACTCTGTAGATGAAGACATGTTGTAGCGCCCGCTGCAAACTAAATACCGTCACTGGTTCTTCCAGTATAGATGCAGGTAAGTTTCTGAAAATGGTTCCTGGACTTTTGGACAAAGCTCTAGCAGTCCAAACAGGTCCGTTGAACATTGTTGCCTCTGTTTTTTGATGCATATTAAGTGTTATTAAGCATGTAAAGTTGTCTTTTGGTGCTGATATCTGTACTGGCTGATATAACTTTTTGGGGGCAGATGCCAATATCGATATTAGCGAGTACAAGGTTTCCGATACCGATACATTGGCCACTGTATTTTAATCTGTCAGTGATTCCTTTTCATTATCAAACCTTTATGAGAAATGTAATTGAGACATAAATAAACATAATTGCAAATATTTTTCTGCATTGTTTATTCTGTACGATAAAAGATTTCATATCGTCAAACATAAGCGCTGACAGTGATATATGTCTGTAGTAGGGTTTTTTTTTGGGGGGGGGGATTATCTATAGTAAAAAGGTAAAACATGCTGAAACTCGGTGAACATCGTCCCCATGCCTCGCTGCTTCACAAGCTCAAATTTGGTATCATGCAAACTGTTTTGGCAACAGGGAGACGTCCAAATGTTCCAGTGTCTGCAGATTCAGAAGATGATCCTGAAGAGATTGAACATAGGCCCTGCCCATTTTGCACGATAAGATAAATCAAGAATGTGCCCTTGCTAGACAAAATTCCTCTCCTCCATCTTTCATCCGAGCTTGACGGAACTTAGTAACATGAGATGTTTGGGCAGAACGGAACAACACGACTGTCTTCCAGAGGAGAACGTCTCCCAGTCTCTCGGTCTTATTTGTACTATTCATGGTGTCAGGCCTCCAGGAGGAGGCGGGGACAGCAGACCTGCAGACTTGTTGTCCCGCCTCCAGTGCATGACAACAGGTACAAACATGGCGGAAGTGGTCGCACGACACTTTGCACAACCTTGTTCCATTGAAGTTCACTGAACGACTTGAGGCTATAAGAACTGTAACTTCTCAGTTGTACAGCACGTTTAAGAAAATCTGCCCCACATGAATACTTACTGAGGCTTGCCAAGCTACGATGGTAGCCCCCCGTAAAACATAAGGACATGTCTGTCGTAGCAAATAAAAATAAGCAGCTTCGACAAAACAGAACAGTGTCTCCACTTGTTTCTTGTCATTCATTGAAGCAACCTTGGAGTTTGAAGCTCAACATCCTCCGTGGCTCCTCCTTCACACTTAAGACTTGGCCCGTGTTTCCCGACATCACTTATCCTCTGAAACACATGACACCCTGACGCTCCACTCCTCCTGTTTCAGCCCTCCTTCCTTGTTCCTTTCCTGTCACACTGGCCTGCTCGCTCTTCCCAAGGAGCTGCTGCATACGACCTGCAGAAAGACTCGCTGCCCGTCAAACACAAACGGAGCCACGGATGTGAAATGGCCTTTTTCAACCGTCTCTCCACCGCGTCTTCCCCATAGTAGCCACACTCCCAGAACAGACCCCCCCCCACCTCCCCCATTGAGACTCAGGTGCCATCCACTACGAATGCTAGCATGAGACCTCATCATCACACTCGACATCCCCCAAAATAAAAACCACCACAACAGAGACACTCGCACAAACACATAACTGCAAACCATATCTGACATACGCTGACATGTCTGCACATCGCCTCGTACAGTAAGAGAGTGTGTGTGTGTGTGTGTGTGTGTGTGTAGTACTATCCATGCTCAACCACACACACACACACACACACACACACACACACACACACACTCACGGAAGCAATGCATCCAGAGGAAGAGGAGTCATGACAGGGGATGCAGAATGAAGACGAGCACCGGTCTCAGTCTCCCTCTTACCTTCCGGGAGGAAACGGCTCACCTGGATGTCTCTAAAGAGCAGATACAGAAAAGCATTCAAGCCCTCGCTCTCGCTCTCGCCCTGCAAACCAGCTCAAAACATCCCTCTCTCTCCCCCTCTCTCTCTTTTCCGCTCCCTTTGCGAGCTGGAAATGATGAGATTGTACTATAAGCAGGGGGGGGGGGCGGAGGGTGAAATCTGAGGGGCGGAGGGTATTAGGAGAGCAGTGTTGTTTCTGGCCGACAGCCCTGAGAGACTGTGAACCCGTGGCTCGTGAGGGGACAAGGGAGGAGGAGGGCAGTGAGGGGGGTAGATGCCTGTGAGGGACATCCTGGAGGAGCCCCCCCCTCACACGGATGGAGTGGTACAGCCCAGAGGAGTTTGAGGAAGCAAACGGTGTCTGCAGCAGTGATGGCGAACAGATGGATGTGTGTGAATCTGAGCTGAGTGAAGACGAGCGAGGTGGAAAATCTCTGCTTCTCGCCAAACATTCACTATTGCTTTGTGATATTGATATATTGATATCTTCCTGATGTATTCAGTTAACCCTCCTCGGCATCCAAAAGCTGCTTTAGCAGATTTACTCCAGATTCCCGGGCGGCTCCAAAAAAAAATCCATAATATACCTGCACAATTTGATTTACAGCAAATATATACTGCAGAAACAGAATCATAAAAATGTTCCATATACAAGACAACTTCGGATGGGCGCATGAATATAAGGTCTCACGCCACAATATTCAAACAACTACAGGTCAGAGTACAGTACATACAAGAGCTTTATTATATATACATGTGTGTGTGTGTGTGTGGGAGGGGGGTAGTACATACAAAAGCTTTATTATTTATGTGTGTGTGTGTGTGTGTGTGTGTGTGTGTGGGGGGGGGCTCATGCAACAATCTGTCACCACGGTAATGATTTGTGGCCGACCTTTTAAATTTAATCATAACCAGCAAAATATTAAAGCGGCGAGTGTCTTCAGGTGAAAGTGGATGTGCTCACAGGCTGCGAGGATCTGATCTGTTCATGATGTAAGAGATGAGAAGCACCTTCCGTTTCCCACTCACAGATTAAAGCAAGCGGCCACAATCTACTCGTGACATGTACGGTACAATGTTACTGTACTTACAGTAAATTAACTTAACACATTCACATCAACTGCACTGATTTTCTTTCACAGCATCCCAGAGACTGAAGCCTGTTTAATTCATATTCCATGAGACACATAATCACTCACAGAGGATCTTCCTACAGAATCTGCTGCTATGATACCCACTGGGGTTGTACTTTGAATATGGTGTTTGTCCATCCATCAATCAATCAATCAATCAACAGCATTCCAAAAACAATGTAATCTTAAATAAAAAACGGCTCTGTCTTCTACAGAATTATTATCATCTGGAACATGTGCATGAATAACGAAACACATAACGGGTTCACCTGCTTGAAATCCACTTTATCTTGTCACACGTGATTTGATTAGAATATACTAATTATTGATTATCGTCCATCAGAGACCTGCGTGTACTCGGTAGCAGGACTTGTGGTTAGCGAGGTTTAACATCAGGTTTAACCCTTCTGACCCTGGGTAAGATCACCATGGCAACGCTCGCTGAACGCACACGCGTAGGAGAGCAACGCCTACACTTACCAATCAGTTCTCCTGGTAATCATGGCATCGCCATTGGTGATTTTTTTTTTTATGAGTGACCCTCATGAGGACCAGTTCCTCAGTCGCTGCAGTGATGTCAAAGCTGTTTCATGTCGTATTCCAACATCATCCTACAGTTGAGTCAAGCCCTAAAACCTTACAGCTACAGTGTGTAATATTTAGAAGAACTTATTCAGAAGTTGAATATATTGTCCATGACTCTGTTGCTCAGGTGGTTGCGGTTTGACACTTTACCTCCAGATGTTGCCAGAAAATTTTAAAAATGACACGGAGGCTTTAAAGACGGGGTATCGATCCGGTATTCTCAGGAGTATCAGAGACATTTTCGATACTAGAATCGGAATAGGAACATCTCTTCTTTTAAATGTAGAAGGCTGCATGAGACTGCAGCAGAAGACGTGTCACAGTCATTGTTAACATTAATGTATGTTTAACACCTGCATGATTCTGTTTCCTCAATTCATCAGCACTTTCACTCCTGTCTCCCAAATCACTCGTTCACACTACGAAATACAAATCATCGGATTGGAAGAGACTTTTCCTTTGTTCACATTCTCAGCCCCCCCCCCCCCCCCCACACACACACACACACACCGTTCTTCCCTCTTTCTTTTTGTCGTGGATGACCTTGACTGACGGGCTTGTTGCTAGAGAAACCGCCACCGTGGCCATTGTGTTCCGATGAGGCAGGAAGGTGTGAAATCCACAATAAGATGCTCAGATTGGATCTGAGCAAGAGTTGATTTTCTAAGCCACAGCAGACAATGATCAGTTAAAACCATAACACACACACGAACGCACACACACACACACACACACACACACACACACACACACTTGCACGCACACGGAGGCGAACAAGCACACACACAGATTAAATGTGTGCAAGCGTGAAAAAGAATAGTGGGGGAAAACCTGTAGGTCATTCATTATTCAATGTTACACACAATTCGCTCTGCTTGCAGATGGATGCAGGAGCAGACACACACAGACACACACACACACACACACACACACACACACACACACACATTCTGTCTACAGGCCACTGGGCTGAGTGGGGGATCCATCATGGGGTGAGAGGTGAGACAGGCCATAGACCCTGGATGTATGACGAGCACAGAATGGGAGAATGGAAGACGGACAGGTGGTACTGTACATACAGAGGCAGGCCCAGATATGTAATAATGGAAGGAAAAATATGTGCCTGTCAAGAATGCATTTACACAACAATCTACTATATCACTGCCAAACCCACAGACAATGGCTTGTATCGGTGTAGAGTAAGGAGGGCTGTCAGATTCTATGATCCTCAAATATACAGTACTGTAGGACCTAAGTAAATGCAAACATGTGTCAGTGTGGGGGTGTGTCAGCATGAATACACTGTGCCATCAGAGCCCAACTCATCCCAATGAAACACCGCCTCTGATCGACACCTAATCACCAGCATCGTGTCGGATGTGGAGTGAATATGATTACAGCTATAGAGCCTGAGCGCTGTGGATTTTTGGGGGCTGATACAGATATTAGTTCAACTTTCATATCCCCATATATTGGCATAAATATATACATATATATTTTAAATTCCTAAGATGTAACTATCAGACCCAAGGGCACGACCACACATCTGTCATTGACCCACTTCTTTGCGCCTGTCATCTGGGTGTGCGTGACAATCTGTCACAAGTTATTGACTGAAGGTTAAACGTGGATCACATGTGAGTGAGAGACAGTTTCCTTAAAGGACCATTCCACCCTGCTAGTTTAGCATATTGTAAAATTGATCATCTCAACATGTAATTATATAAATGTGACTATCATTTTTCACTGAACTCTTGTTTGCTTGATCATTTTTTACTTATGAGTGTTTTTATTTTTACTAAAAACGTGTTTTACATTGTGTTCTATTTCCTTATTAATGGGGACTTCCTAAAGTTTAAATATTTTGTCAGTACTTTTATTGTTCACACAAAATTGCAAATACTTCAAATTTGTTAACGTGAGGTGGTTTCACCATAAGTGTGTGATTTTTTCTAACCTTTAAAGAAAAGTTTGAATAAAAATGTTCATAATAGAACCATTTTGTATGCGTTTTAAGTATTTTAGTATCATTGTGTTATAACAAGAAAGATTGCAGGTTCTTTACCTGTCATACCGCTGAGCTGCCTCTAACAATTGCTTAGTGACAAATCTGTCAGAGTTTATAATATCAATTTTGGAGCATGTCAGATTGCGTAATGAGGAAAAGATGCAAGTCTGCAGCCGGTTGCACACGTGTCGTCGTCTGGCCTCATCCATCTCTGTCCACTGTCCTCTAACGAAACACCCACAGACATGTTCTTCTTGTTCCTCTCACGACTTTCATCCACTTTCACCATGAGAAAATGTGTATTTTTCTTTCACGAGTCGTGAATATAACCACGGTATCACAGGCGATTTGTGTGCAGCGACATCAACCTCAGAACAGGATTCATTCAACTGAGTCACATGACCACAGATGCCAACCCCTGGTCCACATCCGTGACCTGCAATGAGGGAGGAATTCCTCTGACCGGGATTTATGCCACTTTTATCGTAGACGGTCAGATTCAGCCCATGGGTGGATTATAATAATAATAATAATAATAATTCTTAAAATACCAAGCAAATAACTTTTTTTTCATTCATTATTCCAATATGTAATTCTATTTTACGGATTGAAGCTTGAAATCTGATAGCACACTCTGTTCTACATGCATAATGACAATTATTGACTTTCTTTGTTGCTAAAACTGCTTATTCTCATCGTGATATTGATTTGATAATCCTGGATTAGGTTGTCTTCATTCAATGAGGAAGTGGGTGAAGTGTCTTGACCAAGGACACAACGGCACGCGGAAATCAAGCTGCCGAACTTCGGCGTTAGCGGACGACCGACTCGACCTCCTGAGCCACAGCCGCCCCGTTCGCAGTCCACTCTTATTATGCAACGAAGGCAAAAATAATAAAGAGAGTTACTTAAAACTGATATGATGCACTGTGACTGTGGGAAACCTCCAACATGCACTGGAGCAACATTTTCTGTCTTTTTCATAAGCATAAACTGGCTATGAAAAATGAAGCCTTACTAAAAATCTGTCAAATAGCAGCTTTGATTGCAAGATCACGTTTTAGTGCCGTATGAACAGAATTTTCTAATTTGGCAAATGTCGGATCAGACTTCACCAAACGATTTAACAACACACAGGAAACCAGCAGAATGATGTTTTGAATGTTGTGAGTTTAAAAAGGACCAATATACTGTAGCCCAACATGTACAGTAGGTCATCGGTCAGAACTCCCAGTTTGCAACAACTCTGCCCAAATATTCACAAGCCAGCTGGACCTTGATTATTGCTGCTTGCTTTTGCTGCTATAGAGCCCTATTGTTAATATTATTGTTATTATTAATATTTGTCTTTTAGCGTGAGATGGAATGAGCTCGAAACTGGAAACCTTGCCCTGTAAACGGAAATGATTCATGATGCTTGCGCTTTCAAAGAAATATGAGACCGATGGACCAGATGGCAGCGCTGCACTTAGGGTCCAAAAATTCAATTTCGGAGACCAAACCCCGACACACACACCGTCCAAGTCCAAGCTCACAGAGAGCACACTTCATCCGGTGTACAGTCTGAATCTGGTAGGACAAGTGTAACCAAGACGAGCAGATTTCTCATAACCACCTGATAGAATCCCAAAATGCATCTGTATTCAAGAAGCCAGATATGATCAGAAAGGCAAATGAATAAAAAGTAAAAACTAGCAATCTCATTAACCACAGATAAACTGCTCTGGCACTGTATTTATAACCTGACGCATCACCTGCTCCACTCACTAGAGTTTATACTGTAGTGAAAACGATCCAACTCTGAACACAATGACAAATGAATGTTACATAACTTCAATGAAGTAATATGAAAATTACACATATAGAAAACATTATGTGACTGTGGAAAAAGTACAGTACTTACTTTACAACAAAAGCAAATGTGAATGAAAAATTCACAAGATTCAAAAAACATCAGGTGGAATGAAACGTACGACACGGGGGGGGGGGATCTGACGATCTTGTATCGGGATCGATATTAATTTGGCATATGATCTGATTTTCAGAGGAATTGATCCGATCACAGGGAAGTTTCTGCGACGCTCGGGAGAACGAGGATACTGTAGTGACTCTAACACAAGACAGTCTGGTTACAGAAAACTGCATGTGTATTCATTAGAACCAACAGATATTCATTTTTTAATGGAGCGAGTAGCAGCGTACTGAGGAAGACGCTGCTCCGATGGCGAGGAGAGTGAACAGTCTGGTTGTACTTCACCAAAAGTAACGGCGGCAACACGAGCGATCTGTCGAAACATTTAGTGAAAGTGAAAGTAAACTCTACGTCTGCTGGTCCAAGTCAAAGACCTCATCTGTTATCTTTTAAATAGATTTTATTTTCATTTGTCCTTTTCTGACATAAGACGCTCACTTTTTTTCTTTTTGTTTGGCTCACTTGTGATTCAGATCATGGATTGTGATTCTTTCCTAAAAGATCGTCATGTGATATTTTGTCCAGATCGCCCACCCCTAGTACGACAGTGGTTACATCACATGACCAGCAGCTGTATCGTACTGTACCGGAGGAAGCTCCGTCTTTAGTCGACGAGGGTCAAGAGAGAGAAAGTGGATACGATTTCAGCTTCAGTTCAAACCTGAACTTTAGAAGTCCTGAGTGAGCGCAGACTAGAGGACGGGGCTCCGCCTCAGGTGACTATTAAAATGAGCTGAAGCACACCTCACGCTTCCTATCTGCACGGTTTAATTGGCTCCACACTCTGCATGGGCAAGGACACGCTGAGTTCAGATTCTTTTAAAGAGAATGTGTAACAGAAAACTATAAAGACAGTTTACTGTACACCGGAGTCTGTCCGACGACACAACAAACTGCCCCCTAGCTCTCCAAGACAAGTGGCCATCGATTGACGAGGACGAATGATGCCACAGAAGCACCACATCCACTTAACGCTGTCCATGACGGAGACGACCCTGAGAGGACGAAGCTGCTGTAGCAGCGCTCCAGCTGTTTATGTGGGTTTCTGAGTCTGAGTCTGTGTGGACACATGTTCAGTGATATTCACACACCCCTGCCATGGCCTCAATACCCCTCACACATCTGTGCACTGTCCTACACCGACTGTCTGCAGTAGAACCGAGGTCCTGCTGATGCCTGTGGCTTCTCTCCAGAAGAGAGCGCGTCCATGTGGCGCCTCCATCACTCTTATCAGTATTAATCATGCTGCAGCGTGGGCTCTAAATTCCCCCGACCACCCCGGGCCCTGCAGATCAATAGAAGAGGAGAATAAAATCACACACACAAAGAAATAAAACGTCTCATTGGAAAAAAATGATTGTCTCGCTATAGCTCAGCGTTGCAATTCATTTAGGACTAATTCAGAAAACCACAGGTTTTTCCTCCTGAGGGGGGACGATCCTTTCGGACAGTCGAAGCGCTCAGTGCAGCTTCGCCGTGAGGGATAAAACTGCAGCTTTGTGTCGCAGACAAGCATCAGAATGCAAATCAGCAGGATGATATGGCACAGGCACATAAAAAAAGAAACAGACGAGGCTGCTGCAGAGTTTCAAGAAGCGAAACCCGTAATCCCCCCAGTCAACATTAAGCACATTGCCGCCCCTTTGGATTAGAAACGCACATTTTTACTGACGCCAAACCGGCACAAAGTGCCTCAGAGGAGCTGTTGAAGTGTGACTTGTTAAAGCCGAGTGGACCTTGGCTTGACTCGCTGTGTGTTTACTGTCTGCTCGTCGGTGCCGTGAATAATGACGCATTGACAATGAGCACAAGACAGGATCGGGTCTCGGCTCGGCTCGGCCAGCAGGTGGCAATGAGACTCCTGAAGGATTGTACATGGAGCTTCTTCACGCTGATGCATCAACACTATGAACATCAAGAGTGAAGGAGTCTTTGACCACCAACCATCTGGTCAATCTTAATCCATACAGTACGACAGAAAGAAACCAGAGGTTTACAAAGGAGCTCGAAGGCAGAACGAGGAGAGAATAATTATATGGTTATAAAACAGGGTAGCTCAAATCAAGTGATCTGATTGGTTCGTAGCCGTGATACAATGAGCATACATAACGGCTATGACGTAAAGTCAAAGTACTATTACCATTAATAAATGAATCAATGAGCTCCGAGTGCTCACCCAACTTCTCCACCCCTATTCAGTACATAACATAATATATGTTATTATTTGGAGCTATTTAAATAATTCAACTAAATGAATAGAATTAAATATTGCCAACCAGGGTTTTCCATAAGGACGTGGAGTAGACAGCCAGTGGGGAAAAATACATTTCCATTGCATCATGTTATTTCTACGACATGATAGAAAGTATCTATGTATCAACAGCAACGTTTCCTTGTGTCAGTGAAAGAAGGAAAATCTGAAAAGCAGTTTGGGTTTAACTGGGATTGTGTTGCTGTTTAAACGCGAAGCGCTGCATCTCAAACAGTTTGTCCGGCCTTGGATCCTCCGGCGCCGGTCGCAGCCTCCTGCAGATAAGCGACAGCCACTGAGGATGAAAGACTTCCTTTGTTGAGGAACCCAGATTCAGCGAGGAGCCTGTCACAAAGCAGCTTTTACCAGTTGTTGGGGATTTTTTTTCTTTGCAGCAGAAGAAGAAAATTAGTGATTGTCATATTGGCCGCCTCACTCTTGTGTGGACTTATTGTGTTGATGTGCACACGACGATTTTCATTTGGGGCAAATGCAAAGTGTTTACTAGTCAGGGTGAGTCGTGTCACGCATGCAGGGACAAAGTAGCACAGTTAAAAGGGAAATTATCTTATCGGCGATGAGATAATTAATAAAAGAACGATACAGATTATCATAAAAATGGTGAATATCGGCGCCGATAATCGCTCGACCCCTTAGTGAGTCTCTGATGGCCCCGCTGGTCTATTCAAGTTTCACCTTCTCTGACTAAAGAGCATGTTGGACCATGAAATGAATGTCGCAAAAATGTATTTAGCTCAAAACTATACTAGCTGCACCTTCAGATTCCAGTGGCACGCGGCGGCGTGTCGATCTGCAACAGAAACATTGTGTTGGATTTAACGAGCTGCCTAATTAGCAGTCCATAGATTCATCTCTCTGCAGTCGTGTCAGCGTGCGCGTGTTGCGGCGCTTATTAAATATTCACACTTTTCTCTGCCGCGTGTGTTCGGTGCATTTCTGGAGTGCAGCGGGTTCGGGGCCATCAACACATATCATCCATGTTTATGCTTGTTGCCTTGATTTAAATGAGGTTTGAATGAGCAGACAGCGTGAGCCCGCACCATCATTCAGGGCTGATTAGATGCTGGGATGTAGGTGCACCAGCTGCTGCTGCATTCCATTTAATCACCGATACCCACATGAGGGCGACGAGCCTCCAGCTCTGCAGCTACACTCACTCCGACAGTCCCCCCCCCCCCCCGTCCATTCTCTGTGCATTATCGTCTCACGTCTTTGGGCGACAAACAATTTATCAATCTCTTTGAATATGGGCACCTCCAAGTCCGAAAACAAATAAATGGTGCATATCAAAGGCCGTCTATTTCTTTGTGCGAAATGTATCAAATATTAATGGTCAATTCAGATTGTGTTCTCCTGTGATTCTCTGTTTTCTCTCTTTGTCGTCTGTCTCCTCTGCTGATCGGCTCACCGGCTGCCGGACCTCGACTTCAGCCTTCACCACATCGTCCAGGCACCGTGACGCTGCAGCTCTTCGTCTTCCCACTTCACCTACAGTATCTGCCTTTGAGTATTCCCATTTGCCTGTTTCCTCAGGTTCAAGATTCAATTTCAGATGAAGAATATCCTTCTAATTGCAAGAGACGGACTAATAGGAAAATGCAGGTCATAGAATACAATAGAATAGAATAGGTCTGCAATGAACGATTATTTTCATTATCGATTAATCTGTCGATTAGTCGTTTGGTCCAGAAAATGTCAGAAAATGCCAATCGTGTTTCCCACAACCCAAAAGACGATGTTTGGTTTGTCGACACACCAGAGATATTCAGTTCACTGTCACAGAGGAGCAAAGGAACCAGAACATATTCACGTGTAAGAAGCTGAAATCACAACATAAAAACTACTTGAACCAATTAATGGATGATCAAAATAGTTGGCGATTAACGATTAACTGTTGCAGCTCTAGAATAGAATCAACCTTTATTGTCTGCGGCTCACCAATAAACGAGCAACAACGTGAAGACAGGCAATCATAAAAACAAGCAACAATGACGGGATGAGTCATAAAAAACACACGACAACATAAAAACACCAGCGGGCAGTTAGTGAAACAGGCACGTACAGTACACAGGGTTGTACTGTACTCAAAAACAGTTCTTATCATATGTGTGGAGTAGAGAATTTGAGAATGAACTCACGGCACTGTTTTACTTGCCGGAGGGTCTGAAGCGCCTCCTCGGAGCTCAAAGGCTACAACTGGGTGAGCAGAGGGTTTGGGAGGTATCTGCCTTCAGAGGCTGTAAAATTCATTGAGCGTATTCTTCTTCTTGAGTGTAATGAACATTAGAGGCCAGCAGGGGTTAAGACATTCCGTCTTACTTTGCCCTAAAAATCTGCAAGGGTAATGAGCAATCCGCATGACTGCAGCTCCAACCCGCTAAACCCACAACATAACCGTCATGGCTGATTCATAGTTATATCCCATCCCATTACCCTTATTATATCTCATTTCTGGGAATTACCTTCCTCTGTCAATTCTGCCGAACAGTCAGAGACGATTTCCTGCAAGTACAACGCCAACGACACTGAACCGGCGAGCATACGGAGGAAGCTCCGCAGCCGTCGGCGTGATGGATGTGACATCACATCCAATGCCATCATCGCCGCAGGGCTTCACGACAAGGGGCCACAGGCCGCCTCCTCGTCTCCATTTACATTTTAATATCTCAGCAGTGTTTAATCCATTAGGTTTACCCCTCAGAGCCGATTAGTGGAGGGTTAATTAAAGATGCGATTAGACCACACAAAATCTATAAAGAGTTGCTATTCCTGGTCGGGGGGCGGGCGGTCGGACAGTTTTGTATTGTGATCGATCTTAAAGCTGTCCTCCTACTAATACCCAGCCAACCCTAATAATGTCCACACCGTATTCACGAAGCAGCAGAATGATTGCTGACTGTCATGTCTCTTTCATGCATGATGCTGAAAAACATTTCAACAGGAGCTGAGAAGTTGTCGCCTAAAGTTGGTGCCCAAACAGGACTGGACATCAGAAGTGTGGCAGTTTTTGGGGATTTGCAGTGAGATTCTACCTTGGAATCACTTGGCCCTTCCAGAGGTGATACATCAGATCTATACAGCCGACTTAGAAGGAAAAATCCTAAATGAACATGAGTGTTTCAGTACAACCTGTATCTGTATCTCACGAGGTCCTGAAACCTCGTTATCATTGAACGACGCATTAGAGAAGTTGATGAAATATGATAAAAGCGTAACGCAATGTTGGATCTCCTCCAGTGGGAAGTGATTTCCCTCCGGCAGAAAAACTTGCCAGTCCAATCACAACCGATTATCTGATAATGGGCGGAGTTTATACCGTGACGCGGAGAGAAGCCACTTTTGTAAACAACCAAGATGGCTGCCGCTGATGAACGAGCATTTGACTAAAAGTACCAGATATTTTCACAAGAAACCCACTGGTTCTCAGACGGCACAGACGTCTTCTCTCTGCTCGGCTCTGTGACATTATCACGTCGCTCAACAGACGTCACGTGATCCGTTGCTCTCACTCGTTGCACGTCTGTCCAGTTGCGTCCGGAGACATTTTGGTCTGCGTCCGTTGGTAACGCCTCTCGGAAATCGTATCGCATTTGAGTATTAGTCTGGCTACGCCAGGTCAGGTTTAAGACTATGTGATATGATAAGTTGGGACCCTGAGGCCGGCGTGAGCGTTGGTAGAAACAATCTTTGTAATAATGTAATGTTACACAGATAGTTCTAATCCTTGGATTCAGTGGGAGGGGAAAAGTTCTACTGAGTAAAATCAAACTGCTCCCCAGTGTGGACCCCCCCCAGAGGGCGGTGGGATTAGTGAGCGAGCGCAGGGAGGGTTTCCCCTCTTTCACTTCTCTTTCAACTCAGCCTCAACCTCAGTTTGGGAGAATTTCTCACTCGAGAATCATGTGCAGATTATCCAGCAGCTGTCACAAATCAGACTGACGGGGCGAAAAGACATGGCCAGTGGCGACGACGTCCACTGTGACAGTCAGTCAGGATCAGCTGCCACAGCCGGAGTCGTACGGAGGTAAACACACGCGCAGCTCCAGGAGTTAATGAGTTCACTGAGGCCAAGAGGCTATGATGCTAAAATTGGGTTCGCAGAATGGGACAGCAGAATATCACGTGTATTTTTAGACCTCCGCTGGGGATATTAAATGGTAGGTTCGTTTCTACAGTGCTAATCTCTGACCTCAGCTGAAGGGTGTTGGAAAGAGATGGATGGAAGCTCAGTGAGGGATGATGTGGAGCTTGGATTTACACTTTATTAGTGACCAGAGCCATTCAAATGACACGAAGGGAAGATGAGCTGCTTGGACGAGCAAGCACAGATTCTCAAAAGTGGGAGGCGGCCTGCTGGGGGACATTAGTTATCAAAAGGAGATCATGTAGAATGTGTGTTATTTGGTAAAATAGCAGTAATAGTAGTTTTTTGGACTTTTACTATTTTGCCGTATTTACCAGAGTCTGAATCTAATAAAGGCCGAAGGACTTTACCTTTTTTATGTATTTGGTGTCATCAGATGTTATGTCAAACAACAATATTATCACAAAATGTTGTATTTATCATACAGGCATCCAGACAGCCCACTGTCTCAGACATGGAAAACCCCCTGACTGTGTATTAGGAGACATGTCAATCACATGAACATGTCCTACAACCTCCTGTATGAGGCAGCTCTCGTCCACTTGTAACTTGATGCTCTCACTGTTGATGCCATCGCATCATCTGGCTGTATGTTCTTATTCTTTATCGCTATTTTGTGTCTTTCAGCTCATTATTTTTGGTTTTACAGCTCATAACTTCACTAAATGTGATTCAGCCTCAATAAAAACACGATGAACTACAGACGGTGGAGGATTTCTGGATAACGTCCGCGTGTCTTTGTCAGACAGTGAGTTGATGAGTTTGTCATTCGTCTGTGCAATGCACACATTTAATACAATTGTTTGTTACCCCAAACTTTTTAAACTGATTAGGGAAAGTAACAATATTAGTGATTGATCTACTGTAAATACAGAGAGAGAATCTGGGACTTTTTGGAAGGATCGATGGAACCTGGGGCTGCTGCTCGCTCAGCGGCTTCACCGTCATTAGTCAGCTTCAGTTTGTCCCGACAGGTTCTCAAGCATTAAAAAAACTGGAAACACATCCTCAAGTAAACACACACACACACACACACACACAACAGAAAGAGGGCATTCAAGGGTATCTATCAATATCGTCCTGCAGCTCCAGGAAAATTGGAGAAAAGGGAGAAAGGAGGAGCTCAGAGGTCGAACAAGATGGACCACAGGACACGACGAGGTCATTTTGAAAACTGAAACACTGATGTGGGGCCTGAAAAACACTGATGTCACCTTGGTTTACATGTAGCAGGTGAACAGGAGGTACTGAGTATGCACCACATTGATTGGAATTTTCAAAATCACCAAAGAAGGCATTGGTAATTGAACTTCAAGCAGAAAAAGAAATAATAGATTTCAAGAGACTCTGCCGTTGCTGTTTATCCCTGTATGTGTTCTAATTATGTATTGGGGAAAGCTTCAGCCAATAGCTGGTCAGATTTAAGACCTTGTTCTTAGAGGAGGCGTGTCGTAAAACCCAAGAGATGTACAGTACGAGGAGGAAGAATCCACACACTGTACACACACATTTCTCTCACTGTAAATACACAGTGACGCTTACGCAAACAGACAGAGCAGATGCTACAGCAGCTTCTAATTGAAATCAGATCACCTTGACTGTCTGTTGGTTGAAACAGTTTCCTGTTGATAAATGATAAGATGGGAGCAGTGACAGTGAAGCAAGTCAATAAGTGTATGGACAGACGTTAGAGCATTTGATACTTTCTTATTGTAATTTGTTGGTGTGGTTGTATTCGAGACCATTCAATTCACTGGCAGGATATTTCCTAGTTGAAAAATAAATTATATGGCGAAAAAAATGTTTGAAGTGTCAAGTTTCGTCTGACGTCTCAGTCGGAAACGATTCGTGCGACGCCGTAAAACAAATGAGCTGTTAAATGATATTCTGTTGTCTTCGAATGCTAATTGGAGGTCGGGAGGAAACATGAACATTAACATGGTTGAATCTACTTTAATCCTCCGCTGACAGCCGACGGAGCGTTATAACTACTGATGAGGGCAGAAAGAATAAAGACATGGAAGAACAAAAACAATAGCACAGAAGTCAGCGACTTGCGCTCCCTGGAACAAATGACTTCATTTGGCCCATAACAGATTCCCATGGGCTTCCAGTGATTCAGGAACGTATTCATTGAAATGTTTTTATTCTGACACCAATGAATAATCTTTGTGTATGTGACAAAGACAAGACGGAGAGTGAGAGAACAAAGAGTTTAGAGCTGAAACAGTTCATCGATTAATCAATTTATAATCAACTAGTAATTAAATCGCCAACTATTTTGATTAGTAAGTAGCTTTTATGAAACAAAAGTCATAATTCTCTGATTTCAGCTTCTTACATGAGAATATGTTCTGGTTTCTTCGCTCCTCTGTGACAGTGAACTGAAGATCTCTGGTGTGAGGACAAAACAAACATCATGTTCAGGTTTTGGGAAACACGATCGACATTTTTCACCATTTTATGGAACAAATGACGAATCGCTTCATCGAGAAAATAATGGCACACACACACACACACACACACACACACACACACACACACACACACTCTCTCACTCATTTGATTATATCATATGTCACAAGTAATGTCTGTGGTTGTAGTCATGGTAGTTTCATTTTTAATAGAAAAGGAGCAAAGCTAAAAAGAAAGAAAAGAGCTGCAGAAAACTCCTGATGTCTGAATGTGTCATCTTTATGCTTTAAACAGACTCAGCTCCTCCTCACTATGATGAATATAATCGTGTCTCCAAGCACCAGTGGGAAGAAAACAAGCGCTCCGTCTCTACGTTTGAGTCGGACAGTGTGAACGAACCCTCTGTTTTACATCTAACTCCTTTACGTCCACATAATGCAGCTGCACGCCGTCGTTTAGTTCCTGCGAACGCCGCGCTGCCGGACAGGAAGGAGGCTTTTTTTTTCCCCCTCTCGGATTCTTTACATTCTTCCTCAGCTGAAAGGCCCATTTATAGCCAATTGCCCGAGCTGGTTCCCATGGCAGTGACTTCTGGAAATGGTCTCCTCCGCGCTGTTTTCGCCACAAAAAGTTCCGTCCTGAACAAGAACGTGGGATATTATCTTCTTCTATAAATAAGCACAGGAAGCAAATACCGAATATATGTGTGTGTGACGTCGATGATATCAGAGCTCTCGAGTACGGTGGCCCTGAAGTGCAAATCACGACAACTAATAGGAGAACGCAATATCATATTTGTCGTTTGTGGTGATTTGCACTTCAGGGCCACCGTACTCGTGAGTCTTTCATGACAAAATAAGAAGAGTTCTCCGACGTCCTCTCACTGGGACGATGCAGCACAATGCAGCATTTCTCTTCGACACCTTCACACAACAGCTGAAGCTGCAGTCCAGGAGCAAACCGCTTCTCCTCCGGGCGCGGTGAATAAATCAGCTGGAGCTGAACCACAACAGAACATAACATAGGTCAGGTTCCACAGAGCTGTAAGTTTATATGGGTGAACAGCCCTCGCTGTATTTCAGGGGCTGTCAGTACCGTCACCATTGTTTGTCGCTCTGCCGCTCAGAAACAGTAAATTCCAAAACCCGGGAATGTGAGGAAGTGGTTTTTCTTCACCACTCCAGACAATGACAGTCACTCACTGTGGTCACATGGTGGTTTACAAAGCAGTGCACCTACAGCACGATAAACTGTGAGGGACGATGTTTCTGTCAATGTAAAGCACGTCAGTCATGACAGATATGTTTAAGGTCGTTTAGAAAACAGTTTCTTTTCAAACACCACAGCAGAGAAACACAAAGCACGCTGCCGTCTCATCACTTATTCATGAAGCGATGCCGCTGCCTCTTTTAAGACGAATACACAGTGTCACTTTGAGTCAGAAGAGCCACCAGGCAGCAGGGTTTTCCCATATCAACATAAAATCCATCATCCCTCCAACTCTCCAACCCTCGGACGTATCGACAGCCGGCCTCGTCAACCAACAGACACCGACAAGACATCAATAGGTCATAGACAGGTCGGACACACAGGTCGGACTCAGATCGGACTCACAGGTCGGACTCACAGGTCGGACTCACAGGTCGGACTCAGGTCGGACTCACAGGTCGGACTCACAGGTCGGACTCACAGGTCGGACTCAGGTCGGACTCACAGGTCGGACTCACAGGTCGGACTCACAGGTCGGACTCACAGGTCGGACTCAGGTAGGACTCACAGGTCGGACTCAGGTCGGACTCACAGGTCCGACTCACAGGTCCGACTCAGGTCCGACTCAGGTCCGACTCACATGTCGGACTCACAGGTCGGACTCTCAGGTCGGACTCACAGGTCGGACTCAGATCGGACTCAGATTGGACTCACAGGTCGGACTCACAGGTCGGACTCACAGGTCGGACTCACAGGTCGGACTCACAGGTCGGACTCACAGGTCGGACTCAGATCGGACTCACAGGTCGGACTCACAGGTCGGACTCACAGGTCGGACTCACAGGTCGGACTCACAGGTCGGACTCAGGTCGGACTCACAGGTCGGACTCACAGGTCGGACTCACAGGTCGGACTCACAGGTCGGACTCACAGGTCCGACTCACAGGTCCGACTCAGGTCCGACTCAGGTCCGACTCAGGTCCGACTCACAGGTCCGACTCAGGTCCGACTCAGGTCCGACTCACAGGTCGGACTCACAGGTCGGACTCTCAGGTCGGACTCACAGGTCGGACTCAGATCGGACTCAGATCGGACTCACAGGTCGGACTCACAGGTCGGACTCACAGGTCGGACTCACAGGTCGGACTCAGGTCGGACTCACAGGTCGGACTCACAGGTCGGACTCACAGGTCGGACTCACAGGTCGGACTCAGATCGGACTCAGATCGGACTCACAGGTCGGACTCACAGGTCGGACTCACAGGTCGGACTCAGGTCGGACTCACAGGTCGGACTCACAGGTCGGACTCACAGGTCGGACTCACAGGTCGGACTCAGGTCGGACTCACAGGTCGGACTCACAGGTCGGACTCAGGTCGGACTCAGGTCGGACTCAGGTCGGACTCAGGTCGGACTCAGGTCGGACTCAGGTAGGACTCACAGGTCGGACTCACAGGTCGGACTCACAGGTCGGACTCAGGTCCGACTCACAGGTCCGACTCACAGGTCCGACTCAGGTCCGACTCACAGGTCCGACTCAGGTCCGACTCAGGTCCGACTCACAGGTCCGACTCACAGGTCCGACTCAGGTCCGACTCACAGGTCCGACTCAGGTCCGACTCACAGGTCCGACTCACAGGTCGGACTCTCAGGTCGGACTCACAGATCGGACTCAGGTCCGACTCAGGTCCGACTCAGGTCCGACTCAGGTCCGACTCACAGGTCCGACTCAGGTCCGACTCAGTTTGGACTCACAGATCTGCATGTAGTTAAAGTATCACACTGTTCCTGAGATGGTACAGATCATATAGAGAATCACTAAAAACTGTTTTAGTGCAAGAAGAAAAACAGAAGCATCTTGTTGTTTTATACCATTGTGTGAAATCGATTAACCCAAATATCTATCTATCTGTCCATTTATCTGTCCATCCATCTATCTATCTATCTATCTATCTATCTATCAACCTATCTATCTTTCCATCAATCCGTCCATCCATCCATCCATCCATCTAACACATACACAGTTTTCCACAGGATTATTCCACATTTTATTAAAAGCACTGTCAATAACTTTTGCGTCTCACCATCTAATGCTATATTCAGAGACACTCGTCTTCTGGTAAATTACCTTCTTGGCAACATTGCCGTTGATTGATCCCCAGACCTTTAAATCAATAAATATTTTATATCAACAATGGTATTATTCACAGTGTAAATGCTCATAAAAGTGGACGAGTAAGAGCGACGGAGAATTATCACCAAGTCGGCAGTTCCCCTCAGAGTCTGTGGAGCGTTTTAGTGTCTTTCAGCTCACTGATTTTACTGGCTGGGTTCAGCCTCACAGTTCTCGGTGTAGTTCAGTCAAACACGACTACATTAATCTCACGTCTACTGGAGGAAATGCACGGGAAGTTTTTTGCTTTAACAAGGGGAAAATGTCCCCGTGTGGGTGACGATGGCAGGGAGTCAAACGCTGGCACGACAAAAGTGATCAATCGGTAAATCGACGATCTAAAATACAGATTGCAATAACAGCTATTCAGTTACTCCCTTTCTGTTTTTTAAATTCAAATCTCTAGGTGCAACCCCTACAGCAAACTAGCACAAATGCTACTATTCAGCAAATCATTGTAAACTACAGTAAATCAACCTCTCATAACTATACCGTCAATCTTGCCCCGGTCCAATCACAACTGTTTATCTGATAAGGGGCGGGGTTTATAACATTCCACGGAGAGAAGCAACTATTGCAAAACAACCAAGATGGCTGCCGCCGATGAACGAGCATTTGAATCTCGTCAGCAAATGTCTCCCACAAAAACTGCTACGCTCGGTTCACAGACGTGGAATCATCATCACAGACATCACAGACGTCACATCGTCTCCTCTCTGCTCTGGTCTGTTGACTTTTTGCGTCGCTCAACAGACGTCACATGATTTGCCGCTCTCACTGGTTGTAGGTCTGTCCAATTGTGTCCGGAGACATTTAGATCTGCGTCCATCGGAGAGAGGTCCCAGACTAATACGCATTTGAGCATCAGTCTGGCTACACCAGTGAGAAACATGTGGATCCATGGGAACACTCGTAACGGAGCGGTGCATTAGATGTCTAGCGTCTGGCGGGACAGACAAGCTCTGTGACGGTGACATCTCTGAGATGAGAGGGGACACCGCCGTGCTCCATTCATGAATATATTACACACCGAGCCGCAGCAGGATCCACCACACCCGAAGAAATCAACCGCGGCGCAGACGGTTTTCACAACATCTGGCCAACGAGGCCTGGATGAGTGATTGTGGTGGAAAATACAGAACGAATCGCAGACTCCACAAAAATTCAAAACTTCAACCTACCTCGTCAAAGCCGCTGTCCTCTTTCTTGAAGGCTGTAATAAAGGAGAAAGGAAGGAGGAGATAATCAAACACTGTATGAAACTGTCTTTTTGTGGAGAAGTAATAAAATAAGAAACAGTGTCACAGTCGGCACACGACCTCGTCAGCGTGCTGAAATCTGTCAGCGGTTTCGTTCTGTTACTCGTCGGAGCAGCGCGGCGCTTTGAGCCGAGGACGAGTTCACTGGTCCTGGTGACAAGTTTCTCAACGTTTCTCTCCAAACGGAGCCTCATTAGGGCAGAGATGCTTTTCTGACACGCCAACATATTCTACCCGAGAGGAAATGTACAACTTTGGTAAATTGGTAAAAATGTTTTGAGTAAATACTGGAATTATTTAAATCTTAGTGACGACAGAGAGACAGTCTCACTGTAATGTTAGTTTAGCCTCATATGATATGCTATATATGATAAATATGATACACATTCATGTAATATTTACAAGTTGGCTTCATTCGCATGAGGTCTGCTTGAAACGCAAACCGTCACCATGACGACTGTACATGTACTCGGCTCCATGACATCACAGCCTTGACATACAGTGGTTGTGAGAAAAACCTTCCACATGAACGATGCCACACAAAGCGAGCGACCTTCTGAGTTCAGGATACGTCATCGACCGAAACATGTTCCCCAGGTCGAGGATGAATTTTCACACTAACTCGATGAACATTGATTTTGTTGAACATATTTTTTCTGCTGGTTTTCTTTGTCTTGAATAAATGTAATATTTTGGGGGTTTGGAGCTGTTGGTTGGACAGAAAAAAAAAGGGGGGGGGGGGGGCTGCTCCATGATCCTGACCACGCTCACGCTCACACGTCACACTGACGGCTCTCCAGCGGCTGAGAAACCCTGCGTCAGTGCCTTTAACAGATTTTGGATCTATTAGAAATAAAATATCCATAATGCATTATGTTGCACACGTGATGTGGCACCAGCCCACTGGGACCAGTTGGATCAACACAAGGACATAAACAATAAAGGATAATTCTGGAATGTGTGCTTTGTCAAAGCGTCCGTGCAGCGCAGCGAGAGCTCGGTCGATCAGACGTGTGGATTCAGATGAGAGGCAGACGGACTGTAGGAGGCAAGAAAAAAAAAGTCAATGTCAATTTTTCTACCCACGTGACATCGACCCGAACTCACTGAGCTTTTCATTCTCTACACACCGACTCACCCCTGACGCCTGTAAAGATCTCTGCACGAGAGGCCGACGGATGATCCGGTAATTACATCAAAACAGATTCATCGACGACGACGACAACAACCACCAGCTGAAACTTCACACTGTACAGGTTGTGTACATATCAGTGAATATGGTTTGGTTTGTTTGGACTGTTTGACAAGACAAGCTCTTCCAAGATGTCAAGTAAAAGTTTATGGGAATTTTTTCACAATGTTTTTTTTACATTGTCAACAATATATTGCTGCGTTGAAAAAATATCAGATCATTTAACAATGTTCTCTATAACATTGTGAGGTCTTAACCTCACGATGTAAAAGTGCTCTGAGATCATGTATGTTGTGATAAAACTGAATTGAGTAGTTGCAGCTCTAATTTCCTATATATATATATATATATATATATATACACACACATATATATATATGACCAAAGATAATTTACACGTCTCTGTGTGACTGGGACAGAATAAAAACACAAACGATGATGATGAATAACCTATAATGATGATGTTTATGGGAAAACTGTGCGACCTGAGGATTTGATTTTAACCACAAATCCAGCAGAATATTTCCCAAAAAAACAACTAACAACTAATGATAATTTTCTTCTTATTATCTATTAACCTTATTATTTTCTTGATTAATTGATTTATTGTTTGGTCCATAAAATGGTGAAAACTGTTGATCGGGTTTACCAAATCCCGATCAATGTTTTGTTTCGTCCGAACACCAAATATATTTAGTTTACTGTCAAAGAGGAGCAAAGAACCAGAAAATATTCACATTTAAGAAATTTTATTTTTTACATAAAACCAACTATAACCGATTAATCAATTATCAAAAATAGTTGGCGATTAATTTAGTAATCGATTACAACAGTAATTGATTAGTCGACCGTTGTAGCTCTACGTCCCATCAACAATTTTTCAAGCAAATTGTGAACTACATCCTGCAAAAGGAAACATGGTTCAAGGCCAAGTCGATGTGGTTCTAACTGTGTCCGGGCATCACCTCGGGAGGAAGCAACAGTCTGCAGCTGCTAGAGCTGGAGACAGTGAGACACTGCAGCTGAGACACTGTAGCTGAGACACTGCAGCTGAGACACTGAGACGCTGTAGCTGAGACACTGCAGCTGAGACACTGAGACACTGCAGCTGAGACACTGCAGCTGAGACACTGTAGCTGAGACACTGCAGCTGAGACACTGAGATGCTGTAGCTGAGACACTGCAGCTGAGACACTGAGACGCTGTAGCTGAGACACTGCAGCTGAGACACTGCAGCTGAGACACTGTAGCTGAGACACTGAGACGCTGTAGCTGAGACACTGCAGCTGAGACACTGTAGCTGAGACACTGAGACACTGTAGCTGAGACACTGTATCTGAGACACTGCAGCTGGAGACACTGTAGCTGAAACACTGTAGCTGAGACACTGTATCTGAGACACTTTAGCTGAGACACTGTATCTGAGACACTGTAGCTGAGACACTGTAGATGAGACACTGCAGCTAGAGAGACTGCAGCTGAGACACTGTATCTGAGACACTGTATCTGAGACACTTTAGCTGAGACACTGTATCTGAGACACTGTAGATGAGACACTGCAGCTAGAGAGACTGCAGCTGAGACACTGTAGCTGAGACACTGCAGCTGGAGAGACAGCAGCTGAGACACTGTATCTGAGACACTGCAGCTGGAGACACTGTAGGTGAGACACTGCAGCTGGAGACACTGTATCTGAGACACTGCAGCTGGAGACACTGTAGGTGAGACACTGCAGCTGGAGACACTGTAGGTGAGACACTGCAGCTGGAGACACTGTATCTGAGACACTGCAGCTGGAGACACTGTATCTGAGACACTGCAGCTGGAGACACTGTAGGTGAGACACTGCAGCTGGAGACACTGTATCTGAGACACTGCAGCTGGAGACACTGTAGGTGAGACACTGCAGCTGGAGACACTGTAGGTGAGACACTGCAGCTGGAGACACTGTAGGTGAGACACTGCAGCTGGAGACACTGTATCTGAGACACTGCAGCTGGAGACACTGTAGGTGAGACACTGCAGCTGGAGACACTGTAGCTCCACCAACGTTGTGCACAAAGGAGGTTTGTAAAATGGGTTGTTGAAAGAAACGACGCCCCGTTACTCACCAATGCTCCTGAAACTCTCCGACAAAGTTCTCCTCAACTTTTTCATTTTGCCGATCTTCTCCGCGGGCTGCGAGGTTGGCATCAAGTCGCACATTTTTTTTCTCCCCCCCCCCCCCCCCCCCACCACCACCACCTCACCGACTTTGTCGGAGGACCGGCAGCGGACTGGAGGTCGGTTTGACGCGGGGGAATGAGGATCAGCCCAGCGGGGGCTTCTTCAGCGCAGCTGCAGCGCGCCGCTGGAACACTGGATCACGGACGGCTCAGCTCTCGCTCCTCTCATCAACTCGTGAGATCAACTGTCCCTTCTGCAGATTGGGTTTTTTCCACGAGAATTGCCAACTACATTTCCAAATAGAGACAATAAAAGTCAGAGGCAGTCGCACCGGGAAAACCGTGCGTAATCCCTCTTTGCGCTTTTCTTGTGCGTAATCTTCCAGATGAGATCTAGTCGACTTCTTTCTTTTCTCTTTCCCTCCGCGTCCCAGTCGATCCCTGCTCCACCGCAAGCCGAGATGTCATTTTTGGGGGGATTTCTCTCCGGTTTCGACCCCCGTATAGACCCCGCCCCTGGCTGCGGATTGGAGAACTCCCGGGGTAAGCCGCCGTTCCCTATTTGTTCCGGCGGCTGCCCGTCAGAGAGCCCGCCCCCGCCCCCTGCGAGAGCGATGCAGCAGGAGGAGGAGAATGAGGAGGTGGAGGAGGAAGATGAGGAGGAGGAGGAAGAGGTGGAGGAAAATGAGGAGGAGGAGGTGGAGGAAAATGAGGATGAAGAGGAGGAGGAGGGGAAGGAGGAGGAAGATGAGGAGAAGGAGGAGGAGGAGGAGGTGGAGGAAAATGAGGATGAAGAGGAGGAGGAGGGGAAGGAGGAGGAAGATGAGGAGAAGGAGGAGGAGGAGGGGAAGGAGGATTTTTTTCCATGAGCGCAGTCAGTTTTGCGATCCTGCTGGGGTGAGGTATTCCCCAAACACCAGCTCCATCCGTCAGCTCTCCCACACCTCAACCCCTGGATACCAGCGTGCACCGGGTTCATCATCCTGCGACTTCTTGTTCGATGATATGATGAAGATAAATGATCGAGTCAACACAGAAATCTCTCTGGAGACCTGTCACGTGCAGTGATGGATTGAGTCCCTTTCTCTTTTGTCTGTCTTGTGCATTCGGTTAAAAATATTAAGATTTAAAGGTCCCATATTGTTCTGGTGTTTTATTTGAAGTTTTGATCCTTAAGATATATTTATTTTATTTTTTTTAATTAGAAACAAAATCATCAATCATCATCATCATCATCTCAATATAGTTTATATCTCTTTTTAAGGAGCTCTGCAAAGATTTTTTGTGCTGTTGATTGCTCAACAGGATGACGGGTGAGTCTGTATCATATGTAGTCAGTAAATGTTATAGTTCATATTTGGGATTAAAGAGGAGAGGGTTGTGGGGATTAAAGCAAACAGATTTACATCCGGATGCGGCTGCATCAATAATCTAAAATCCTTTCCTTCTGTCATGTGTCTGTAATGCACCACCGGCTGGAATCTGCTTCAGTCTCCACGTGAGTAACTGAGAGGCACCTGAACGCATCTCCAGTGTTTCTGGATCTGGTCCTTAAGAGACCAGTACAGTGTGACGACATCTGTGGAATTCTGAGGGATGAAATGTTTTCATAGCAGTTCCTCATTCCCACAGATAATAAGAGACCAATGTGCAGATTCATCAGTTTCAGGCCTTAATCATAGTGTGGCACACAAATTATTTATTAAATGCTGAAGAAGAGGATCAAGCGTTTGAGTTGGGATTGCATGTTGAAGGTAGATGTGCTGAGTGGTGGCACCAGATGGCAGCAAGGTAACCGCAAATCCTCAGCCTGGGAGAAGAGGAGAGAGGAGAAAGCTCCTCTGGTGCAGTAACTGCCCCCTGGAGGCAGTTTGTAGACAAACTGGAAGAGAAAGTAACAAGAAGAGAGAGTTCGCTCGTCTCACACAAGGAGAGAGAGAAGACACATCGTGTGTGAATGAAATGCTTAGAGAGCGAGACAAATGTTTGGGTTGGACTGTGTTCGTCTCAGCAATTATTCATAAAGACCTCATTGGTTCGGTGCATGTTGGCAACAGGCCAGTGAAGACTGGAGAGAGGTGGAAGCCCCACAAGGGAGTTAGACTCTGGTGGTGAAGTCAGTAGATGGAAGATGGAAACATCAACCTGCTGCACAGGTCAGGTTAAGTGATGAGGAGGAGGAGGGCTGCACGACGATGACGGACAGGGACGATGATGGACAGGGACGTGCAGAATGTGAACTGGAATATTAATTTTGTCTAAAGGCACTGGATTGTCTCTGGATTACATTTCTCTCAGCAGCAGCATCAAAGATTGTGTAGGAAAAATATACTGCAGCTCACATGATTCAGTATCAAAAAAAAGGTCTTAATAATATCGTTTATCGCGATCATTTCGGGGACAATATATCGTGCATCAAAAAGTAGCTATCGTGACGAGGCCTAAATCTACGGACACTTAACTTGATATAGACCGATGTTATTCATCGTAAAGAACGGACTATAGTCACTAACTAGCGAAGTTATCATATCAGCCATTTCCACATTTATTTCCAATTCGACATTCTTGTAATTCCGACTTCACAAGTGGGAGGTGGGATCTTCCGACTCGCACGTGAAGGCAGCGTCATACTGTGGCGGGATTTGGAGAAATGAGAAGTTTTCACCGTAACTGGCTTCTTGTCGAGTTGGGTCAGAAGGTTCCGTCGAAGCTGAAGAACTGAGCTGCTCTGTGTGGTTCTCTGCTTGGACGCCGCCGCCATCACGAGTTCACATCGGAGGCTGGAGGACGACGCAGCAGCAGCTCTGAAAAACCTCAGATCAGCAGTAAAGACTGTTCTTAACTGTTAATGAACAAATCCCCTGTTGTTAAAAGAGCAGATTTTGTTTTTATTCATGTGTCAAAACACACTTCATGGTACAATCATCATCATCATCATTATCGTGTACTTCATTAAATCAACTGCAGTATTAAAATGAAAAGACTGAAATGAAACAACAACATTAAATCATGACAAAGAAATTTGCAGAAAGTTTTAAAAACAAGCTTCTACACGAAACAGACAATTGTAAAGAATCACAGGGGGGAAATATAAATTCTAGATCTCTTTCGTTCTGGATTGTTATTTGAAAATAGTGATTTTTTTTTCTGTTGCAGCAGTATTTCGTCTTGGTGTTTGTGGTTCATGGGAGAGAAATGACATCTTCTCCGAGCTGTAAGAGGAAGAGCAGAGCTCAAAGTGGCTTCCTGCGGAACTCCTCCAGGACGGGCTGCGCTACTCGTTCTCGAACTTGCTGTACGGGTGGTCGGAGTCGCTCATCAGACCTGCAGAGGAGGAGGAGAAGGAGGAGGAGGAGGAGGAGGAGGAGGGTGAGGAGAAGACAGAGGAGGAGGATGAGGAGGCGGAGGAGGAGGAGACAGAGGAGGAGGAGGAGGAGACAGAGGAGGGGGAGGAGGAGGAGGCGGTGGAGGAGGAGACAGAGGAGGAGGAGGAGGAGGAGGAGACAGAGGAGGAGGATGAGAAGGCGGAGGAGGAGGAGACAGAGGGGGAGGAGGAGGAGGTGGAGGCGGAGGCGGAGGGTGAGGAGGAGACAGAGGAGGAGGATGAGGAGGAGGAGGAGGAGGAGGTTGAGGAAGAGACAGAGGAGGAGGATGAGGAGGCGGAGGAGGTGGAGGCGGAGGCGGAGGAGGAGGCGGAGGCGGAGGAGGAGGAGGCGGAGGCGGAGGAGGAGGAGACAGAGGAGGAGGAGAAGGAGGCGGAGGCGGAGGAGGAGGAGGAGACAGAGGAGGAGGATGAGGAGGAGGAGAAGGAGGAGGAGGAGGAGGAGACAGAGGAGGAGGATGAGAAGGCGGAGGAGGTGGAGGTGGAGGAGGAGGCGGAGGCGGAGGAGGAGGAGACAGAGGAGGAGGTGGAGGAGGAGACAGAGGAGGAGGAGGAGGAGGGTGAGGAGAAGACAGAGGAGGAGGATGAGGAGGCGGAGGAGACAGAGGAGGAGGAGGAGGAGGAGGCGGTGGAGGAGGAGACAGAGGAGGAGGAGGAGGAGGAGGAGACAGAGGAGGAGGATGAGAAGGCGGAGGAGGAGGAGACAGAGGGGGAGGAGGTGGAGGCGGAGGCGGAGGGTGAGGAAGAGACAGAGGAGGAGGATGAGGAGGCGGAGGAGGTGGAGGCGGAGGCGGAGGAGGAGGCGGAGGCGGAGGAGGAGGAGGCGGAGGCGGAGGAGACAGAGGAGGAGGAGGAGGAGGCGGAGGCGGAGGAGGAGGAGGAGACAGAGGAGGAGGATGAGGAGGAGGAGAAGGAGGAGGAGGAGGAGGAGACAGAGGAGGAGGAGGAGGAGGCGGAGGCGGAGGAGGAGGAGGAGACAGAGGAGGAGGATGAGGAGGAGGAGAAGGAGGAGGAGGAGGAGGAGACAGAGGAGGAGGATGAGGAGGCGGAGGAGGTGGAGGTGGAGGAGGAGGCGGAGGCGGAGGAGACAGAGGACGAGGTGGAGGAGGAGACAGAGGAGGAGGAGGAGGAGACGAAAACACAGAGGAGCGTCAGTGAATGTGACGTGAGTTCTTATGCTTAGATTCACTTTGTTTCCCCATATGTTATAATTTATTCGGAATTTTGTTAAAACTACATTTGTTCATCAAACAACAACAACAACAATAATATTGGTTTTACAACCATTTAATCACTACAATCAATCAAATAATCACTACATCTTCCTTGTCTCGCTTCTCTGCCACATTTTCATTTTTAAAACGGCAGCTGACGTCGCGGAGGGTTGAAACATATCGTCTTTCTCATGAAAACGAAATATCTAGGTGTGTTTTGTTTGTTGTTGTAGATAATATCACACACCTCTGGATGAGAGCAATTAAAATGTGATACAGTATAGTGTACACTTATCTGCTGCTTCAGTGACCTGTAACATCCTGCTCACACACACATTTGACACCAGCGTGTGATAATGTTTCGCTTAAATTGACTTTGTGCTTAAACTGAATTAATCAGGGAAAAGGAGTTTTCTCCCGGACGTGACCTGAATCACCAGGCACGGCCCCGTTGAATTATTCATTTCAGGCACATGGAAATGAGAGTCGATGCCGATTCAACATGCGTCTTAAGACAAAGCTGACACGAGCAGAACATTGTGCACCGTGTTGAGACTTCCTGATCGACTCCAGGACGGCGGGTTCACACATCACGGTGAGGGAGTCGCTCACACTCTCATTACAAGAGGTTGGATGGAGAATATATGTATATATAAATATATGGTAATACAGATGTAATTTGACCAAGGGTTCGTACTTACCATACTTCTTGCGGATCTCGTCATGCCGTGCCTTCCTGTCCACCTTCCTGTAAGAAAAGAAGGACAAAAGGGTCAAAGTTACATCTTTAGCTTCAACACCTGAGCTTCAGTTCACCTGCGCCAGAGCTGATGGTTTCCAGCAGCTCAACATTTGAAGCCCTGCCGACGGCCGACCCCTCTGTCGCATCGAGGACTTCTCGCTGCAGATTTAACCGACGAATCGGACGTGGTCACGATTCAATCTTTTTTTTTGGAGGGAGGCCACGTTGTTGAGCCGACGGTGCAATTTTCATCGGATAGAAAACGAGTCAAAGCCTCTGACTGCAGGATGAGTCATCAAACAAGTCAAACCATTTAACAGGAAGAAAACAGACGGGATTTAGATGAAAAAAAAAAAAATCGAATAAATACTTTGACAAATTTTATGCAAACAACAGGAAATAAATGAGACGTGTTTCAAACTGGGAAAATGTATCTTTTTCAATTTGATGGGTCTTTAAAATGGTGGACATTCAGGTTCACAGTTCACCTTCATTTCCTCAGAAACATGGTGCTGCAGACGCCCGACGCTTTACAGCTGACAGGTGATTTAAACAGGCACCGTCGCCATATCACGAAAGAGAGATTCACTGTGTCAAAGATCAGATTCTAATGAAATGTAAATGAAAGATAAACTAAAATATACAGCAGCTGGCCCAAAGAGGGAAACTACAAAAGCAGGTGAAAATGATTTGAATCATGTCATATTTCACTTCCTCTTTGGCTTCTGTCTGTTATATCATTGTGATTTTATTTAGGATTCAAAAGAGAGAAGGGTTCAGTCGCTGGTTATTTCCCCTCAAGACCTTTTCCCTCCAGCTCAGGCTCGGTAGGTAACTGTGAGCTGGAGCTCTGGCGTTCATGCCGCAGTGTCGACATTGCGCTGGTGTCTCCTGTGACGGGTCCTTATCTCCTCTGAATGTCCTGCTCACACAACACAAACCCTTCCTCCTGAATGTAGGTCACTGCACTGGCTCGGACCACTTCAGAGATTTGATCTCACTCACCGCAGGAGACCCTGACTGGGTTCTAGATTCTGCGTGTGAGAGAAAAGCTCATACAGAGGCTGGATAATTCAGCTTGCAGGCAGACACACACACACACACACACACACACACACACACACACACACACACACACACACACACACACACACACACACACACACACACACACACACACACACACACACACAGGGAGAGGCAGAGAACTGGGACTGTGGTGTTCCCAGCATGATGATCATAAACCAGTTACTGTCTTATCTTTCTGCCCGACTGGCTCCCTCACCAACACATCACCAGGCCTTTCTGGGAAGACGAACGCACAGAGAACCAGGTATGCACAGAACCAGGACGCTCCAATCAGATACTGTTTCTTCTTACGGCGGACGACGCTCCACAGGATGTAGCCCCCAAGCTCTATTTATGAGCACATTACCAAAGAGCAGCTGCTCAGCCTTTTGCCTATTCCAACTTTGCGTTTTTTTGAGATGCGAACAGAGGAAACGCTGAGCTCCTCCTCTGGGACATGAACACCAGTTGCTTGAATCCCCATAATATACAATTGGGCCTTTTGTCAGGGGGCTGTGAACTACTCGTCACAGGAAACGCCTCGTTGGTTGTGTTGTGAAATCTGTAGGGGTAAAACTTCTAGTTTTTATTTTTCACTTCATTATCTTATCTCTGATATCCCTTAGGCTTTAGGCATTTTCCAAAAGTGTTGGTACCCTTACGCTTCACTGAAGGAAAACTCTGTTCTTCCTGAAAAGGGTTGAAATTAAATTCCCTTTCGTCACACATACTGTATGTTTATGCATTTGGCTGCCAAAGAAAAAATCTGTTTTATTTGTTTGGTAGCAGATAAGGACAAACAATTTATACCGTGAAAAGAAAAACAGACCTCTAAGTTAACGGGATTTTAATCCAATAAACTTTTTGGAAAATGTAGCAAATATTTCCTCATGGGCCGCTAGCTGTCGGTTCTGTGTGTGCGTTGAAAAAAATGTACGCCTCTGGGGTTTGGGTCTAGTGGTTAACGGTTGGTCTCCCATACCCGAGGCTGCGGGTTCGAGCTCCGGCCAGTGAAGGGAAAACATGAACGACAACTGAGAGAGAAACAAGCTTTCTCCAAAATCGCGAACTTTCAGACATGCACTGAAGTTCAACGTTTTCCTGAAGTGTTCCCCTTTTTAAAATCTCCGGTAAATGGCGAAGTGAGTCCATGTGAGAACACAGGAGGAAGTGATCACTCCACCCGGGCGCCTGAATGTTCCAGAAATGTTCCTGCAGTAGTGAACGCGCCTGAGACTCGGACAATCTCCTTTCTGCGTTCATCTCACATGTGAATAGCGACTTCCAGACATTTTATCGAAAACAGCTTTAGAGAAGTTATTACATGTAGAGCAGACCTCCTGCCACGGGAAGGAGAAGAGTTATGTCACTTAACAATGACTATTTTTCAGCGGCAGCTCTTACCGTTCTTCCGAGCGTTGTTTGATCTCCTCTCTCTTCCTGGTGAATCTCTCGTCGTCCCTGTCGAGCCTTTAAGAAACAAGGAGGCACGAGCAGCATCAGAATCACCGCACATCAAAATATGTAACTGACAGTGTCAGTGACACGCAGACGGCTCGTCAGTGGACCTCACCCTCGCGGACGCTTCTTGCAGCAGCAGCAGCAGCAGCAGACGGCGATGCTGATCAGGATGGATCCGCCCAGCACGGCCAGGGCGATGATGAGGGCTTCAAAGTTCACTAAACCACAGCAGCAGAAGACAAACAGAGTTATGTATTTAATTCTAATACATTCCAAGATTATACTTATACTATTTACCCAAACAATCTTAATAATTACCTCTTTTTTCTGCTGTAATACAACAGATCAAATGAAACCAGACGTTATATCATACGTTTGACTTGTTAGGCAACGGCGCCACCTGCAGACTCCTCTAGCACACTGCAGGTCATCACATTGTAATTCATCTCCTTATCCAGTAAAAGTACAAGTGAGACTTTCAAACCAGACTGAAGCACGACTATATTTACTGCTTGATTACCATTAACAATAACTTTTTTTGGCTGATTTTTTAAATCTTGCTTTGGCAGTTTTTCCACAGACACAGTGTTTTAATCTTGTTGGTTTAAGGTTAATGTGAGGGTTAGGGTTAGAGATTGTTATCGATGAGATAACAATAAAAAAAGTATAATGTACAACACTACTTGTTTGAGGTCTTTTTTGTAGAAGTGGAAACTTTACTTGTCATCTCACTGCTGCTAAAATCGAACAAATAATGTGACGAGATCTTTTCTGCTTGTTTATTTTCTATCTGACAGGAAGCAGCTGGTCTCACGCCCTGATTGTTAAGTTTATATGATATGATATGAAAACGGGAGAAGGACTTTGGACCAGACTTGTCCACGACAGAACTTATGACTAAGATTAATGAAGACAGAGGCAGATACAACTGCTGGTGTACAGACAATTTACACGGCCAAGAAAAAGGTTTGAGCAACAACGTGTTTCATCATCTTTTCATGATATTACCTCTATCAGGATATGAGACCTTAGTCATAATCACCCACAGCAACGTGTTAGTACTCAGTGACTGTATGTACTGTATGTGTGTGTGTGTATATATGTAAACACAGACACACACACACAGTTTCGTTCTACAATGAAACCCAATAAAAGCCTGTTCCTGTTCGTGTAGGTAATGATTCTTTTACAACACCTGTGGTCACGACTGACTGACTCCAGTGTTCGTACAGTGAGAAATGGAGAAAAGAAAAGACTTAATGACCACGTCATTTTAATTGTAATCACGCTGATTTAACTCACGCCAACACAGACCCCACCGGGCCTGGGACAGCGGGCACATGGACGCTGGGGGCAGAAACCATCTCACTGGGTATTCTGAGCAGGTGTTGTTGGCGAAGCACCACAGACACTGTGAGGGTTAAAAAAAGCACAAAGATCAATTCTCAGTGAGCAGAATATCTTTGGATTTTGAACTTTGGGTTCATACACGACGAGTCATACGAGGACGTGAACCTTGACTTTGGGAAATCCTACTAGACATTTTTCCCAAATTCTTTGGACACTTTGAGTAACAAGCAAATATATTATCAGCGCTTTGGGTTCATGAAAAGCGCTTTAAAAATTAAATATATTATTATTATCTAGAAAATAATTATCAGATTAATCTCTTAGGAAAATTCATATTTCGTTGCAGACTAGTTAACATCACTTATCTGTAAGATGAACAGGCTTTGTCTTCCAAATATATTGTGTTCACAGTTGCATTTAATAAAAATAACTAGAGCCAGACCGATATTATCGGCCAACAGGTATGAGCCTTTAAATATGAATTTATGTTTTACATTTTAGGTAAAATAAAGGTTTGTTTTCTTTCAAAGTTCTATTTATTAGGTTGTATTTGTATTTTTTTTTTCAATTTATAGTTATTTATGATAAAGTTTATGGTTAAACTAAAATATCAAGCCTCAATTACATTTCTGTCATAAAAGTTTGATAACAACATCTTAGGAATCATTGATAGATTTTTTAAAAAATATATGTATATATATATATGTGTACATATATTGGCCGATGTATCGATATTGGGAATCTTGTACTCTCTAATATCGATATTGGCATCGGCCCCAAAAATTCCATATCGGTCGATCTCTAAAAATAACATCACACATCAAAGATGCTCTGGTGACTTTGATTCCCTGCGTTAGAAAATATACAATTAGAACTGTCCTGATCGTGACTTGATAACCCAATTGTATAAAAATTCAAATCAAGGCTTGTTATTCAAATCGGACTTGGCACCGAGACACAGTTTTTATAGTGTCAGACAAACCACTAATACATTTTATTTATTTAAATATCTTTTCATTGCTTTACTGATTTGAATCATCTTGATGGTTGATGAACAAACAGCGCCAACAAACAGCAGAGGGAAGCATAAGACATGATGATAATGAATCTGTCGGGAGCAGAGGTCAGAGGTCAGGGGCAGAGGCAGAGGTCAGGGGCAGAGGTCAGGGTCAGAGGGCAGAGGTCAGGTCCGTGTCTCACCCGGGCGTGAGGGACGCAGGTGTCACAGTTCCTGAAGGCGGAACAAGCTGCGGAGGAAGGAGACGGAACAGAAAGTTAACTCACCCGGAAACAAGACAAAGTAACACACTCACTCGAAGCTTTATGTCGCACTTAACAAATAAAAAGACACTGGTGAATTCACACACAGGCGCTGAGGTGTCGTGCTACAGACTGCTCGTCGGTTTACTGACGTCGTGTTGAACTTACGAGTTAACGGAGTTGGTGTTGTAGTTGCCTGACAGTCCCCGAGGCTAACGAGGCTAACGATGCTAACACACAGCACGGCGGCGGCGAAACACAGCGGAGTGAGCCCTCTTCGTCCCTCCATCTTCAGGCGGCTGGACTGCGCCCAAAAGATTTAAAAGAGATATATTTAAAAGACCATGTACTCGTCAGGTGTTCAGTGCACGTCCGCCCTCCCGAGCTCACTGTTGTGATTGTTGTTGTTTTTTTAGCCTCGCCACTTCCTGGGTGTCTGCCTGTGGGGTTGGCGCGTTTGGCCAAGCGCTGACGCCCCGAGCGGGCGGAGTTAATGCGCTTCATCGACAGCAGCAGCAACAACCAACGACCGCCCTCGCGGCTGCCTTCACGTGAAGTCGGAATTGCGACAATGTCACGTTCAAGTGCTTCGTTGTCGCAACGGATTGCAGAACACCAGGCTGGGACTGGGACACTCCGGTCGAGACTATTATTTGAAAACCCCAGACGGTCGGTGTCGATGTGGAGACGTGGAATCAGTCCAGTGGTCGTTGAATGTGATAAATACAGAAGTGAAAGACAACAGTTAGTCAGGAGTCGTCAGATCTGGGCTTTTCATCTTTCTACTTCAAGGCAATATTTTAATATGGAACTAATTGTCAACTTGCTGACAGAGCGGTCCTGAGGTTTCTACACCTGTCTAAAAGAAGATAGACTAAGTAGCCATTCTTAGACTGTGGAGGGCAGCATTACGCTGTAAAGTGTTCAACCTGCTGGAAACTCGTTGGAAGAAGAAGAAGAAGAATTGGACAAACAAAATGGCGAACTGGCTAATGTAAGACCTTCACTTTGCATTGAGAAAGTCTGAAGTGGATCTGGTTTAAACTCCAGCAGGAGTAGTTCATTGAAGTACAAAATGTGTAACTGGAAAATAATGCAGAAAGGAACTAGAGTGGCAGGAAGTCAGCCATGTTTTAATTTAGTGTGCAAGTTTTAGTTGGTTTACAATCATCATACATCATCACAAGCAGCTCCCAAATGATTGATCAGGTTGACCATTGGAATCTAAAAACATTTGCAGCAGCACCTGTAGGTCACATATACCTTGTTCCATCTACATCCCGATGGTTGCTTGCAGTCCCAGCGCCACCTACTGGTAACAGCTAAAGACATTTTTACACCTTGATGTATTCCTCCTTGTGGGTAGTGGGTGAACCACATCCTCCTCAAATCTGATAAGCAAAGCCTTAAGACCTGGATGAGGCTTTATCCTGAAGTTTGTGATATATATGTTTTTTGTTATTGAAGGTTTTTTCCCTGTTGGCGTGGCGTCAGATATACATTGTCCATGTTTTATACTCTTCCTCCTAGCAGGACGTACATCACATCATCTTCAACGTTGTCAGAAAAACCTCAAGACCTTGATGACGTTTCATTGAGAAAATTGTTTTTTTGTTTTCATTGTCTTCCCTCGCCGTGGTGGCCGTGGATCAACAGCAGCAGAAGAGGGTTGTTGAAGGACTGGGTCAGGGCCACACGTGTCAGATGTTTGAGCCACTATCACTAAGAAAAATAGCATTTTTCTTTCCCCAAGTGGGAAATTCCTTGACACAGCTCAGGAGAAGTAATCTCAGACCACATTTTGGGTTTTAAAGGTTGTCAGATATTTATCAGGAAAAAAGAACTGGTCCCTATAGCTCTGTCTCATGTGAGCGTCCAAAACAGCTTCACCAATTATTCAGGTTCCATTTTTGAACTTGTCATCATCAGTCTGTTCGTATACACAACTATGAGACTGCAGCATTGCACACACATGCCAGTTCATCACTTTGATCACAAGGGGGTGGTGGAGGTCCGCAGGAGGCAGACGCGTCGCAACAATAATCGATCACGTGGGGACAGTGAAAGAGTGGGGGATTAATTGCAGCATCTGTTATGGGCAAACATGACTGCGTTCTCTTCTCCTGTATTAGACCACTACATTAACTAGCAGCACTTTGCAGACAAAATAGAAATAAAAGAAATGTATAGAAGTCCACCCCCTGAGGAGTTTATATTCTCAGACTACATCTGTTAAATACGGCACATGCAACAAAAACAGCTTCCAATATAAAGCAGGTAAATAAACCTTTGAAAGTGCTGGGGTCACTGTGATTCATCTAATCACGCTGTATTCAGTTACCTATCATCTTTGAATGACACATTTGTGAAGGACCGTTTCTTCACAAGCTGCTTGAAGGGTCTTGATATATTACGTGATAAGATAACGTTGTTATTCTGCATCTGCTCGAATTCGAGGTCACAATCTGCTCGTTTTCCTTCCAGTTCCCATCTGGATTCTCAGCTCTACATCTTGCCCCCCCTCCATGTTTTTGGTTTAATTAATTATCCATACTACTTTGCTCAGTAGGATGTTTACTGCCTTTTTTAAAAAGTCATCTCAACCTTCACTGGCAAATAAACTGAACATAACTTTTTTTTTATTTTTATCAATTCCGAGCTCGTTCCTTCAGTCAGTATTAACGTTTAACCCGTCATTCTGTTGCTGAGCGATCAACGACACGAGAAAAATCTGGAAGCTACGTCATTGCACAGGATTCCTAAGGATATTAATACAAGAGACCAGAACGAACTCTGAATCATTTGACCTTTGTAACCGGTGTGGGCTGCGGCCGGCGACGTGGAGCTGCTGCCGGGGCCAAGCCGAGGAGAAAGATTTAAAGGCATGTTCTAAATACAAACTACTGCAAAACGGAGCAAAGAGGGTGGGGCTGGTTTGATGAAGTTCGGGAGTGGATGGTTTGGTCACGCAGTGGAGGGCCGCTGTGCTGGATCTTCAAAAGTTGGGCAGGTAATGGAATCTGAATACTTGACAAAGCCCAGCCACTCTACGGAGGAAGCTCATTTTGGCATTCTCCTTCTTTCTGTCACTCCCCAGAGCTCGTGACCATAGCTGAGGGTCAGAAGATTGTCATTAAATTGATATTGTAT
This sequence comes from Scophthalmus maximus, assembly GCF_022379125.1. Classification (NCBI taxonomy): domain Eukaryota; kingdom Metazoa; phylum Chordata; class Actinopteri; order Pleuronectiformes; family Scophthalmidae; genus Scophthalmus; species Scophthalmus maximus. The sequence goes on from NC_061515.1 coordinate 494,241, forward strand.
ATATATATATATATATATATATATATATATATATATATATATATATTGTATAAAATTAAATATTGATTATAGCTGCCATAGCCTGTGTGTTTGTGTGTTTGGTTATAGCTTGCTGTGGTCAGTACAGGGGGGTGTAGCAGGGGGCCACGAGATTGATCATGGTTCAGAACTCCACAGCAGATTCCCAGGTCCAGTCATCAGCATGCACATCACGTGACACCTCCCTCCCGCTCTGCCTCACAACCCCCTCCTCCTCCTCCCTACTCTCCCGTTGTGTCTCCCTCTCTCTTCTTCTTCTCCTCTGGCTCAGTGGTGTGTTTCCAAGAGATAAGACCCTTGCTCATTTCACACATGAGCAGAGTGAAGTTGGGTAAGGCTGTTAGAGTGCGTGTGTGTGTGTGTGTGCGTGTGTGTGCGCGTGTGTGTGTGAAGGTGTGTGTGTGAGTTTTGCACACTTAGGTGTACATTGAAGGTTAGAGAAAAAAGAGCAAGTACAGACTCTGACTCCAAGTTTTCTCCACTTGCTGCTTCTTTACTCGAGCTTTTTCTGAGGTGTTGATTCACCTGTTCCTCCAGAGCCGTCTGTCTGGCAGCAGGTGGAAGTTACCGTTAATTTCACTGTTAAATCTCAATTCGCCTCAGTCATTTTTAATATAAATATGTTTTTGTTATGAGGGGGAGGATGCACATTATTTAACGGTAAAACTTGGGGCCCGTTACGGCCAATCGGTCCCTGCAGGTTATTAAAAAAAAGGAAATAAAACAACATATGTCTGACTCAAATGACTCTTTCGGTAATTCAACCTATTGGAGGCCTGGTCTTGTTGATGTTGGGTCCATAAATCGTGTGTTTGTGGTTCTTTCTCTCCTTTTCAGTGTTTACACGTCTTTGGTAAGCTTCACTTCGTAGACAATCCAACACTTCTTTATGGACCTGGTGAGTCTCTGTCCAGTTACTTGTTTCAATAAGGCCTTCAAAAGTGTTTCCCCATTCATCCGTCCCACTGCTTCCTGTGTGTGATTCAGAGTAACGTTTCTTCTTCAGGAGCAGCGTGAGGACACGGGAACATGACACACGGAGAGAGTTATCCATGCAAATACACGCTAATGAAGAGTTCGCTCTTTCTCTGTCTCTGCGACTCCGGCTCCTCTGAGAGCATCTTGGCGGGAGGACAGGAGCTCACAACACTGCTCATTTGCACCGACAGCTGAGTCCTGGGGGATCAGAGAGGAGGCGTCAGTGCCGAAGAGCTCCCACACAGATCTGAGTGGTCTGCTCGGCCCGAGCTCCACTCAGCTGTCTCGTCTCGTCCTTGGGCCGATGTGACGGGCTTCATTGACCCCTCAACGTTAAAGCTGTCTCAGCTGCCAATATCTGGTCTCGTAATTTATTTTTAATTTGCGCGGTGAAGCGTACAACCAACCAACCAACCAACCAACCAAACAACCGACCAACCAACCAACCGACCGACCAACCAACCAACCGACCGACCAACCAACCAACTGACCAAACAACCGACCAACCAACCAACCAACCAACCAACCAACCAACCAACCAACCAACCAAACAACCGACCAACCAACCAACCGACCGACCAACCAACCAACCGACCAAACAACCGACCGACCAACCGACTGACCAACCAACCAACCGACCAACCAACCAACCAACCATGAATGAACGAACGAATGAATGAAACAAACGAAACCAAACAAACCAACGTAGGAACGAAAAGTGTAAAAGTGTCCATGTTTTGCTGTTCAGGTTTTTCCCTTTTCCTTTGGTGTGTCGTAGCTTTTTGTGCACGCTAAAGTGCTGCTGAGACCAATATGCCTGTATACAGTGCATACCGGCATAGAGAGATTACACGTGTGATTTTACATATGGAATTTGTTGTTTGTGAACGTGCTTCTGGTCTTTCGGCCGGTTCGTCCTGACTTGGGCTCAAGTTCTTCCAAAATACATTTGGAAGAATTTTCACGATGCTGCGTATGAATGAATACACCGCGCGTGTCCTGCTGCTCCCATGTGCCTCCGGGGACTAAGTGACCTGAAGGAGAAGCTCTTCACTTGGTACGCAGCAGCTGGGAACAATAGAACGAGCGTCAGAATGAATCACGTTACTTTATAAATCACCGAGACCACTTTACTGCTTTAACCACATTAAACTATCACACGTCTCTCTGCCCCCAGACTATCATTTATCATGCGTCAGGTCTGCAGGATGGAGAAGACGGTGTAGACGAGATGCAGAGAGAGAGGGAGGGAGGTTCTGGTCGGGTTCGGGTGGTGTGGTGTTAACAAACTGACCCACGCATCATCCGCCTGTTGGTGTTTGCTTCATCATGTCCCACCACAAATCAGGTAACTACAACATAGAACACACATAAAAATGTGGATGTGTTATTACAATATTTAATATATATTGGGAGTATAGGTCTGCAACTTACGACTATTTTCATTATCGATAAATCTGTAGATTATGGTGAAAATCTTGATTCCAAAAACCCAAAGATGATGTTTTGATTTGTCCACACACAAAATAATTAGTTTTAATTATTTTAATGTCACAGAGGAGCAAAGAAACCAGAAAATATTCACATTGAAGAGACTGAAATCAGAGAATTTAGACTTTTAATGGATTATCAAAATAGTTGGCGATTAATTTAGTAGTGGATTACTAACTAACTGATTAGTTGTGATTTAAAAACTGTGAAAACCCTTTTTTTCACCAGAACAATACACAGATCTATAAAAGGAACCACACCAAGGTGATCATCAACATATACGGATTAAAAGAAAACTAAAGCTGAACCCGGCCTCAGCATCAGCCCTTCCAGGTGAACGCCTGCAGATAATGCAACACTGCCCAGAGTCTGAACCCTGTTGCTTAGGTAACACAAACCCTTGTATCTCCAAAAGCAGCGACATTAAATCTGAAGCCAATTTGTATGCAACTTAAACGTGATTCAAAAGTGTGAGCTTCAAACTCCAGTTGCCCTCCCCTCGTAGGAGTAGGTGCAGCATCACTGCTGGTGGGTGGACACTGGGTCTCACTGACATCTTCCTGACAAACATAAACTTTCTCTCAGCTCAGGGCTAAAGCAGTAGAGAAAATAGCGTATCCAGTACAGGGTTATATTTAGAAGCTCCAATGTACTTAGTGCAGGAGTTGCCACACTGAGACCTGTCTCCTCTCTAAGCTCGGGGAAGAGGAACATGGTGCATATCGGTGCAATGATTCACCCACAGAAAGTTATATTAAACCTGTGTGGTACTGTTAGTGTCAGACAAATCTTATTCAGAAGCTCTGCACTAAACTGTTAATCTCCTGAGGAGACCTTACGTTACTCTTAAATTTCTCCTATGAAAATCCAGCAAATTAAAGCCTCACTGCATATTCCACATCGTAAAGAATCATTATCGCAATTTTCAAATGTTTCCTTTACAATCATGTAGCCATGTTCCAACTTTATTCGTTCATTAGCAATACTGATTATTCCTTTGGAGTCACTCATCAGCGTACAGGGAAAAATAAATTATGATTATTTGAATTTATCATGAAAGTGTGGAAGAGACGAGACAAAAAACAAATCTAACTCTGATTGAGCCTCTACACTTTCTTTACAGTTTCCTTGAAGTTGTGGGCTGCTTCTAAAAATCATACACGCTGAGGTTTAACTATACATCTCTGATTGCACACATGATCAGTTATTAAAGTCTCCCTCCAATCAAAAAGTGTTTTTCTTCTGTTTCTTTCCTCTAACATGTCTGAGATTGACTATAGCGACTTGTATCTGGTGTTTTCACATTCCCTTCCTGTAGAAGAAGATTTCTGTTTCACCTTTCTGCAATTTGAAATTCAAACGCATTAGCAGTTGGTATCCACGAGAGGACAGGAGGTGTCAGCAGACAGTTAGCGTTAGCATTAGCAGTTGGTGAAAGTTAAATGGCTGAATCTCGCCGATGTTGCCTCTATCCATCTTGTTGCACACATTCTTCTACCGGTCAACCTAGCGCGAGCTATTTTTCTATACTTTAAAGCATGACCGCGAGTGTGAGCCTTTGGATCCAGAACAACCAATAGTGAACATTAATTTGCATCTTGTACTGTGATGTGCTGTTGGTGTAGGCATGTGTGTTCCTGAGAGTTTGACTAGAAAAACACAGAGTCATGCTTTTTACACATTTTCCTTTGTTTTCAGAACTTTGCTGCCTGGGAATATCACTGAGGCGTCACCATTAACAGGACACACACGCAAAGAGAGGGGCTGAAAGGATGTAATTATACAAGCTGTAGAATATGAATTATGGTCTAATAAATCATGCTAGTGGGCAGGCAATAATGCACACTGGGAGAAGTGACAACAAACAACAGTCTAAATACCCGACAATTACCTGGTTAATAATGCTTTTTCCAGGGACGGACTATTGACCTGTCACTAAAAGATGACGCTCGCCATAATGGAGCTGTTAACCGAGCGGAGTGTCATTGTGGAGGACAGCGAGGATGCAGAGGCTGGCGCTGTCTTACTGTACATGATGTGACCAGTCTCAAGTCATCATCACAGTCCTATGTGATGAGCCATGAAAGCCTGTGAAGGTTAAACATGTTCAAACCATGTAAAGATATTCATTAAAGCTATAGTGTCATTCAATGTTGGATTTATCATCATGAACATGTTGTACAAAGTCTCTGAAAAGACAAGGACGTTCCAGGCCACACTACAAATCTTCTGAAAGGGCCACAATCGCACGGAAGCCCTGCCTGGAACCACACAAGCGTTAGCTTCCCGTCAACACAAACCATAAGTTGCTGGAATAAACTGATCAAATGTTATGAGGACTTTTATAACACAACGCATTTCCTGTCGCATACGACAGGTTCAGGCTCAGACTGTTAACTCTGACTGTTTTTTGCAAAACTAACCTCTGGCCAGAGGAAAAAAGTGCCTGCTAATTTATTCGTTCTTTTAATTGAATTTCACCTACCATTTCTTTGCTGAGTTAATCCCTGCACTGGCCTGTGGGCAGATGATTGGCATGTGTGCTTTCTCATTCTAGCCCAGCGCCATAGGGCAGCAGGAATCTTTTTTGTTCATCTATCTCTCATCCCTGCTCTGCACGTCTTTCCCTCCTCCCATCGGTTTTCTCCGTCTTATCGTCTCCCTCCTATATCACCTCCCCCCAATTCTTTGTGCTCCAACTTTTTGTTCTCCCTCCTGAACTCCATCCATACATCTGAGGAAATATCACTACCCCGGGGGGGATTCAAAGAGCGGGAGTACAGTGCAGAAAGAAGAACAAACAAACAAATAAATAAACAAAGAACCACTTTCTATTTTCTCTTCTGGATCCAAAGAAAAGGAATGGGGCCCATTTTGTTTCTATATTGTAATCACTTCCTGTGCTGGTCTATCAGGCGTGGCATCAGTCAGAGCCCGGGCGAAGTTAAACTCCTCCATTCTTTGAGGACACATGTTAATAAAGCAGCCAGCAGATAACAGTAATTACATCTCAGTGGCTGCTGCTCCTCACTGGGGGGCACACTATGAGGGAGAGAGGTCTGCCTCTTCTTGAGTCTGTACGTCCAAAAGATTAATTCTGTTTTTTAATTACAGCGCACTCTGAGTGATACACCAAATGTAGCCTTTCCTCCTGCTCCCCCCTCTGCTTCCCATGCCTTTCTGTCATCACCATTATTAGCATAAGTAATTAGAGATTCCTATTTGCCTATACGGTCTCGCAGTTTAAATTGAACGTGCTGATCTCTTTTGATTCTTCTGTAGTTTGCGGGCTGCCGGTCTTGTACAATTAAGATAACGTGCTCGGAGGGTGGTTGGCGGTGGAAGGGGGGGTTGGTTGGAAGCCTGCAACCTCGCACTTTAAATATTGTCTGCTTGTTGTAAAGTCTCCAGAGCTCTGTGGAGATTTAAGAGGTGAAGCTGGAGCGCCAGCAGCCGCAGCAGCACTGCAAGATGAAGACCACATTTACAAGATCTGTGTTGACTTCATCTGATTAACGATAGGTCTTTTGAACTAAAGCAGTTGTGCAGACATCACACATCTTGGAATGTCCAAGGAATGTATGTAATGTCCTCAGCTCGTGTTGGCTAAGGACTAGTGTGTATGACTGGCTCTTTAAGGTCATAATGGGCTCAGCCAGTGTTGTGATAATTGCGGTCTAACCCAAAAAATACTCCCAAGAACTTGATCCAGGTGTAAAAAGCCCTGACAGGTGCAGAACTCAGCTGCCAGGGTTCTCACCCCAACCCTTTCTCATCTTCACTGGCTCCTGGTCAAACGCAGGATCACCTATAAAATCCTCCTCCTTACCTATAAATCCCTCAATGCCCTCGCCCCCCAATACCTACTGGACCTTCTCCATCCCTACACCCCATCCCAGAATCTGTGGTCCTCAATTCCCCCACACCAGACGGCGGACTATTGTGGATAGAGCCTTCTGTGTTGCAGTGACACCCTCTGGAACTCCATCCCCTCAGACTCCCCTCAGGAATGAAGCTTTGAGTTGAGCTTTATTTGGTCCAATGCAGAGATGCCTATAGGTTCTAATGTCTTTTATAATGATATCTGTTCAAGAGATCACATACACTTTTCTGGATTAGTGCTGACGAGCCAGTGTAGCATTGACAGCTAATGAAAATGTCCGCCATCCGAGGATTTCGCTCTACAAAGTTTTGGTTCTTTTAAGAGATGAAAAGGCTCATAATCCCCTGATGTAACCCTGTCCCCCCCTCACTTCAGTCTGAAGCAACAGGAGTCAGTGTGCTCTTCAACGCACTGTTTGAACACGTGTCCCCCGTCTCTCATCTGCAGTGCTATGACTCTACTTAGCATGAATTATGTTGTCATGGCAAGAACAGTGGGACTCATCGCTGAGAGATTACTTTGTGTTTCGTGTAGATGGGTCACCCGCAGGAGTGTTTGAGGGCGATGCTTATTAAATCTGCCTGAACAGGCAAGCAGGAAGGCAGAGGAAGCCATTTTTTTAAATGGCTGCTCTGACAGCATAATTTGCATTCTGTAATTAACTGTCTCTCTTAAACCCCTTTCCCAAACCCCCAGAAAAGACAAGACACACACGCACACACACACACACACACACACACACACACACACACACACACACACACACACAAACTGGGGTCACTGGTAAGCAGCACTGTGTTTTTGCAGTGATAAATCTTAATCAAAGTCACTGTGGTGAGGTCGACACAGTCGTCGGTGTAGTTTTCATTAGTGAGGTGCAGAGAACAAATTGTTTGGATTGAGTTCCAGTTTATTGGAACTCAGTCTTCATCATTGCTGTGGGAAATAATAATATTGTGCACCCATACAATAATTGTTAATTGGTGCGATCTGGGAATAAGGCAGCACCGCGCTAAGGTTGTCCGGCAGGTCAGAAGAAATATGATTTAATACCAATCACTTTTGATCCAACAGAAGTCAGAAGTTCTTGGTTCTCTTTACAGACCTCCATAATTTTACTTCTGTGTTTTGTCTTAATATCGGACATGTTGAATGACACAGAGGCGCTGTGGTTTAGTTGGTCAAAGTGCCTGTCTAGTAAACAGGAGGTCTTGGGTTCATATCCCAGCAGGGCCTTGTTGTTGTTGGAAACTCTCAACCCCACAGGGCAGCAGAACACTCCTTCTGGTGTTGAACTGTTCTTGGCAAGACTCACAACAGCAACCTCAGCCAGCTACAAGAGATATTTAAAGGACGCTTGCAATTACCATCTTGTCGTCGGTCTCATCTTTTGGTTTCCAAGGTATGAATCCACGGCCTGTCGGTTACAGATTAAACTTGCATACCTTTAAATATATATATATATATATGGAATACAGCAATTGTTCCAATGAGGTGAGGGGTTGGTGACCAGAAGGTGCTATACTGGCCAACAATGATCTACTGTCAAGGGTCATAATAACAACAACCATGTTATTACAGTCATAGTTCCTCAGCAACACAAGCAGTGTATCTGTCCACACCACTGGAGGAAAGTACAGATACTTCAACCCGTCCCTTTTAAAGACCATCGATTCGAGGCTGCATGCCATCTCAAGGGCAGCAGGTGTCCCTGAGGGTCTAGTGGCTGGGATTCGGCGCTCTCACCACCGCGGCCCGGCTTCGATACCCGGTCAGGGTAATGCTTTTGTCTGTCAACTAAGCTGAAACACCAAAAGTATAATTGTTAAAAGCCGGGCTTGTTTGACCACAGGAAACCCAATTAGTGGTTACCATATATCTCAAGGTTTATCTTCTGGTAAGAGATCTTGAAAAATTTCCGATCCCTCGCTGCTGTTACGACTGCCTTAGCCCAAAGAAGAAGATGAAGTTCGTTCACGATGATAACTTAAGAAAGTGAGGTGCTGTGGTTTAGCTGGTTAAAATACTGTTGTATACTTAGTAGCGATGATGTGAAGATGTATTGAAGAGAAGTCCGCCGACACCGTCTTGATTGTATATAAAGGTTTATTACAAAAAGACCAGCATCGATTCAAGCCCTGCAGAGCTTGGAGAGTGTCCGGCCAAAATGACAACCCTCCCGACTCTTCTTGGGGATTACATTTATAGGTCCATCGTTGGCTTGAGTAGGAACATCTGGTTTGAATTAAGAAAGGCTATGTGAGATGTAGAACTTAAAGGGGTCAAAAGTTGAGGTGAGGGGTCAACAGGAAGCCCCTAATTTGGCCCTCCGGTAGATAATGTGAGCTACTCACAGTGCATCTATTGACAAAAAGACACTACAATACCTGACTCGTGAACAGGTGATCCTGGGTTCAAATCCCTGCAGTGCCAGTCTATCAGTTAGAGATATGGATTAATTATACATTTTATATAAGAAATATGACTTTTACCTTCAAAGAAGTTCCCTCCCAGTTACCATACCAGAGACATATCTTGATAACATTTTCAATAACAATCACTTTTTGTGTCAAGAATTTAAATACTGCAAACCTCTTGTTACAAGAAGAGTCGATTATTTTTGATTGCACAGTTAACCGTGATGTTTGGCCACAATACTAACATGACCCCCATTAGATATAAGAAGGGACCTCAAAAATAATTGAAAATGATGAAACTAATTAAACACAACATTAGTCACTATTACGGGCTTGTTAACCTTTATAACCTTAATAATGAGAAGAGGCAAAAGTTTGACTTGGCATTTATTTTAATTCGGACGAATTATGCTATACGCTCAATAAAATCTAAATTAAATAAAAAATATATTTTTTTGTTCATAAAAAGTGTCGTAGTAGTTTTTCAATTACAACTGTGCAGTTTGGTGTTGTTCTATTTAAAAAAATGAATGTGTGTGTCTGTGTGTGTGTGTGTGTGTCTGTGTGTGTGTGTGTGTGTGTGTGTGTGTGTGTGTCTGTGTGTGTGTGTGTGTGTGTGTGTGTGTGTCTGTGTATGTGTGTGTCTGTGTATGTGTGTGTGTGTGTGTGTGTGTGTGTGTGTGTGTGTGTGTCTGTGTATGTGTGTGTGTGTGTGTGTCTGTGTGTGTGTGTGTGTGTGTGTCTGTGTGTGTGTGTGTGTGTGTGTGTGTGTGTGTCTGTGTATGTGTGTGTGTGTGTGTGTGTGTGTGTGTGTGTGTGTGTGTCTGTGTATGTGTGTGTGTGTGTGTCTGTGTGTGTCTGTGTGTGTGTGTGTCTGTGTGTGTGTGTGTGTGTGTGTGTCTGTGTGTGTGTGTGTGTGTGTGTCTGTGTGTGTGTGTGTGTGTGTGTGTGTGTGTGTGTGTCTGTGTGTGTGTGTGTGTGTGTGTGTCTGTGTGTGTGTGTGTGTGTGTGTCTGTGTGTGTGTGTGTGTGTGTGTGTGTGTGTGTGTGTGTCTGTGTGTGTGTGTGTGTGTGTGTGTCTGTGTGTGTGTGTGTGTGTGTGTGTGTGTGTCTGTGTGTGTGTGTGTGTGTGTGTCTGTGTGTGTGTGTGTGTGTGTGTGTGTGTGTGTGTGTGTGTGTGTCTGTGTGTGTGTGTGTGTGTGTGTCTGTGTGTGTGTGTGTGTGTGTGTGTGTGTGTGTGCCCCCGACCCTCTCGATCGAACAGCACTGGTCAGAGAAAGGACGAGAGCCGTGGTGTGTTGAAGTGAGTCGAGCAGCAGCAGCAGCAGCAGGTTGTGGTGCAGATGAAACCGCGGCCAGTGGCTCTTAAACAGCTGCCGGAGGAGCGTCTCCCTGTAAGAGCTATTGAACAGGCTGCTCCAAACGAGAGGTAATCAAAGCTGAGTGTAATTACACACTCCTCTGTGCTTTTTCTAAAGCCAGGCCCATTGTGCCCTGAGCTCTCCACATGTAATGACACAGGTGAAGGATGGAGAGAGAGAGAGAGAGAGAGAGAGAGAGAGAGAGACACAGAGAGAGAGAGAGAGAGAGACAGAGAGAGAGAGAGAGAGAGAGAGAGAGAGGGATGCAGCCATGAATCAACCGCAGGGCAACGTTTGCAATTCATCAGGACATGGGTAAGAATGAGAAATGCAAAAATGTGTTCCTGACATGCATATACTATACTGTACTTCTGTACTACTGATGTGATGTACATATGCACGTTGAGATACAAAGGAACCTTTAAATCACAGCTACAACAACTCCTGGTCATCAGTGTTTGGTTCCAGCTTGTTACAGTAAGATAAAAACACAAACATGATATGAAAGGATCAGATGAAATCAATAACAAAACTAGGACATATTTCACAGAAAATAAAGAAAGAGGAAAGACGTGAAAATGATGACAGTGATATTATATGATGGATATGATATGAGTAGGTGTCAACATACAGATTCTTATTTCACAGGAGCTCTCTGACTTCAGTCTGAAATGAAGAGCAGTGATTGGTCAGCAGATCTGAGGCTTGGCGGTGGATATTTGAACTCAGAGGAGAGACCGAAAAATGATGACAGTTGAAATGTTCTAATGAATCACGGACGGCGTAATCTTGAACAAGTGCTGTTTACTTGTAGTATGCAAACTGTACAGCATCACGGGATCAGCAGTAACGTAGTAACGTACATTCAGCAGTCGCCATCTTGAATCTCTTCTTCTTACTCTAGTCTCACTTGCTTTACAAATAGTGCCACCTAGTGGTATAAAGTAGCGAGTATATAAATGATGATGACACAACAAAAGCGAACTGATATTTTCTTACATGCGATGGAATAATGTTTTCATTATTTCTCAGTTATTCTGGTTTGTCTTTAGGAAGGACCTCCTCCTCAGTCGGTGCAGTTCACAGGTGGGTTGTAGAACACGCGGATCATAAGGATCCAGCAGGAGATGGACAGTAGCTGCTTGTTGCCTGCGTATCAGTAGCAGGAGATATTTCTAAAAGAATGTCCCCAGAGGAAGCACGTACACAACAGGGCCTTGTGACAAGAACTTTCCATTCACTCAAATCCAACGTGTTGCAGCTGGAGCTGTAACATCCGGAGCTGTAACATCCGGAGCTGTAACATCCGGAGCTGTAACATCCGGAGCTGTAACATCTGGAGCTGTAACATCTGGAGCTGTAACATCCGGAGCTGTCACATCTGGAGCTGTAACATCCGGAGCTGTAACATCCGGAGCTGTCACATCTGGAGCTGTAACATCCGGAGCTGTAACATCCGGAGCTGTAACATCCGGAGCTGTAACATCCGGAGCTGTAACATCCGGAGCTGTAACATCCGGAGCTGTAACATCCGGAGCTGTAACATCCGGAGCTGTAACATCCGGAGCTGTAACATCCGGAGCTGTAACATCTGGAGCTGTAACATCTGGAGCTGTAACATCCGGAGCTGTAACATCTGGAGCTGTAACATCCGGAGCTGTCACATCCGGAGCTGTAACATCTGGAGCTGTAACATCTGGAGCTGTAACATCCGTCACGAGGAGGACACAGAGGGGATGATGTCAGAATGTGGACAGACCAGCACTGGCCCGGACACATTGTGTCTAACCCTTGTGTGATACTCAGAGAAGTCACTATTCACTTGACAGCGTGATAAGAGCCTCTCACATCATGTCCCATAATCCTTTTCTGCAAAGAATTAGCAGTTGGGCAACGAGGGGAAGCAGAGCACAGTCTCATCCATGTAGGAAAAGGGCATTTTCCTGGACTACTGTGTTTCAGCGACTGCCGACTCTTATCTGAGGCTGTCAGAGGCAGCGCGAGGAGCTCGCTAATCCAAAAACAGCTCTTCTCCGTTAATCTGCAATGAGATGGAAATCCAGACGAGTCGCGGGGCCAGAACACACGCTGCCTCCGTCCTGAAGCATTTTGCTTTAGGCGGAAAAAACAAACAAAAAAAACAAGAAAACTTAGAATGTGGAACATGAAGTGAAGCCAGAGACAAGAAGAAGTTCCTCTGCCTGTATTGTCAAGAGCGTTTGAGAGTTTGAGACGAGCACTAACTGAAACATGTTTCATATCGTACCCGCTCGTCTCCCTGCAGAGAAACTCACAACATTCAGCCTGATTAACTAACTACACTTGGTTCTTTATGTTATCGCCATACAGAAGTTATTAAATCAGTGGAATACTCACTTGTCTACTTCTGTTGTGAACAGAGCAACAGCCCCGGATTTAACGACAAGACACAAAGTTGACCACGTCGTTTGTAGTATTTTTTTACAGTGCGATAGAGGCCTTTCATTTGACCGTTGTCATTATTTGTTCCCAGGGTTTCACCATCTCGCTCTCAGCCGAGCATCTTCAGACGCAGAGAACCTGCCAAAGATCTCGTTGTTACATTTGACTCTGTTCCTCTCGACAGAGCACATTCCTCCAGACACGGCCTCTTCATCCCTCACCTGGGAGACAAGAAGAAACAGGGGAAAAGTCCTAGACTAGAAAAACAGATATATCTCAGGACAGAATTTTTCAACTACAATCTCGGGGGGAATAAAAAGTATGACATTCAATATCACCATCAGCTCGAGGTGACGCAGCAGCATCATGACGACACTGAAGGTTCATCCGTCGTATTCTGGACAAAACCAAACATGTCCAACCTCCCTGTGCAGCGCTCGCTCTCTCTCTCTGTCTCTCTCTCCCTCCCTCTCTCTCTCTCTCTCTCTCTCTCTCTCTCTGTCTCTCTCTCTGTCTCTCTCTCTCTCTCTCTCTCTCTCTCTCCCTCTCTCTCTCTCTCTGTCTCTCTCTCTCTCTCTCCCTCTCTCTCTCCCTCGCTCTCTCTCTCTCTCTCTCTCCCTCCCTCTCTCTCTCTGTCTCTCTCTCCCTCTCTCTCTCCCTCTCTCTCTCTCTCCCTCCCTCTCTCTCTCTGTCTCTCTCTCTCTCCCTCTCTCTCTCTCTCTCTCTCTCTCTCTCCCTCTCTCTCTCCCTCTCTCTCTCTCTCCCTCCCTCTCTCTCTCTGTCTCTCTCTCTGTCTCTCTCTCTCTCTCTCTCTCTCTCTCTCTCCCTCTCTCTCTCCCTCTCTCTGTCTCTCTCTCCCTCCCTCTCTCTCTCTGTCTCTCTCTCTCTCTCCCTCCCTCCCTCTCTCTCTCTCTCCCTCTCCCTCTCCCTCTCTCTCTCTCTCCCTCCCTCTCTCTCCCTCCCTCTCTCTCTCTCTGTTTCCTCGGTAACACATATACTAAAATTGGAACGATACAGAGAACATTAGCATGGCCCCTGCGCAAGGATGACATGCAAATTCGTGAAGCGTTCCTTCCTCTCTCCTCTTCTACCACCGGGGGGCGCCAGTGGTCTTCTCGTCTCCACCAGCAGGGTTAAACCTGTGAAGGGTTACATGTGGAAATCTACATGTGTGTGTCACATGTTCCCGTGAGAGAGAGAGAGAGAGAGACTGTTGGATACACTTCGCTTATGTAACATTCACTTTACTCGTAGAAGAAGAAGAATAGAAATATAAAGAATCAGTGATTGTTATTTGCTAATTTGATCTGTACCTTTAATTAGACAGGTCGAGGAACAAGGTTCTGAATGCAACACGATCAGCAGTAAATGAGCAGCATCAGTGTGTGTGTGTGTGTGCGTGTGTGTGTGAGTCTGTGTGTGTGTGTGTGTGTGCGTGTGTGTGTGTGTGCGTGTGTGTGTGAGTCTGTGTGTGTGTGTGTGTGTGTGTGTGTGTGTGAGTCTGTGTGTGTGTGTGTGTGTGTGTGTGTGTGTGTGTGTGAGTCTGTGTGTGTGTGTGTGCGTGTGTGTGTGTGTGTGTGTGTGTGTGAGTCTGTGTGTGTGTGTGTGTGAGTGTGTGTGTGTGTGTGTGTTTGTGAGTGTGTGTGTGTGTGTGTGTGTGTGTGTGTGAGTGTGTGTGTGTGTGTGTGTGAGTGTGTGTGTGTGTGTGTGTTCATATTTTGCCTGAATGTGGTATTCACATCTAAGATGGATCCAAATCAATTAATTCAGGGTTTTTTTTTCTTACTGCTTCATTTCTGTTACAGTGCTACAGTGTGTAATATTTAAAAGAACTTATTCACAGAAAGTGAATATATTGTCCATAACTGTGTTCATATATGAGTTACATATAGTTCCATGAGGTGCGACACCATAAAGTGTCCCCTGTCGCTCGCTCAGTTGGTTGCTGTTTGCATCTTTACCACCAGATGCCGCCAGAAAAAAAAGAAAAAGACACTGTAGCTTTAAGGGTTTTATAATCTCCAATTGTGCAGAATGGACTGTTCAGACATCGGTGAAGTACAGTGTGAGGGATTTTTCACCGTGTGCTTTTGAAACAGCTCAATGCGTCTGTGTGTATTCAGGCACACGCACAGTTAAATGTGTGTGACAGACCTGCGGCTACACTCGCATAAATCAAGCAAATGCTTTTTCTTTTTGAGACTAAAGGAGTAAACTGCGAGGTTGTCCGACAGACATGCCACGTGTGGAGAGACTGTATCGTGGCCGTGGGATTGATTTTACTATCACAAAATGGGCAGGACTTAATAACGGTGGGTAGCGTGTCCTCTGGGAGTGTCACAGGAGAACCCGCTGGATCTCCTGTGACACCGGGCCGCCGCTGGCTCGTCTCTATCTCTGCATCTTCTCTGATGCTGAGCGCCTCCGAGGCTTTCGACTCTTATCACAGAAAAATACATTAAAGACAAGAGATATGAGAGCGAGCGCTACGGGGTGTTCTACAAAGACTGAGTCAGGATCTTCTGCCATATCCTGCTCGTGTAGGAAACGGGTCGATGGGGGCTGGAAATGTGGAAGGTGGCTGAAACGCAAGGGTTGAAAGTGTAGAATATAAGAAGCCTGCATGTCTGATTATTCACTTCTGTGAAAATGGGCTTGTGGATAAAAACATTTGTGATAAAATACCAGGCGTCAAAAAGTCGAAAGGTTCCTCAGGAGAAGGGTTTCTCCCCCTCTGGGGAGTGAAAGTGCCCTCAGCAAATCTCAAAGCAATCTGCTCGCTGTGTTTGACTTCCTCTTTCTGTATCAAGTGAAAAAGTGATGAGCTGAGTGTAAAACATTTCTGGGGTCACTGGAAACGAACCGAGAAGGAAACCCGAGTCCTGAGAAACTGAAAAAATGTGCACTATGATTCATTCTTGGTGATGTTTAGGAAAATAAAGTTGATGGTTGAGGTTTGGAAAATGTGATGACTTGTTCTTCTCGTCCAACTATGGAGGAACAATTGTGCCGATGTTGTCTGCACCAATCATCTGCCCCGCTGGTCCTGTCTCAATGTTACACACTGGATCTTCATTGGGGAAGTTTAACTCACAGTAATTATAATTAATACGGGGCTGCGTCTCCGTGGCAACGAAAGGTCAGAGAATGAATAAATAGCTTGAACAAAAATGTTTTTTTTGCTCCTCACCCGCACGTGCAAATTATCCTCCATGTTTGTTTCCACACTGAAATCACTTTTTAATCTTCACGTTTGTGTGAGATCCCACGTGTCACGAATCACCTCTCTGATATTCAATGTTCAGTATATAACACGGAGGGTCCTTCCTCTTTCCTCAGTCGTGACCGGCCACGACGGACTTGTCAGCGTGACGAGATTATATACAAAGTCAATGCAGAGACGCGACTAGACGCGACATATTCTCGTGACGCGTTGACGCGATAGCCAATGAGCGTTGAGATCCTCCCTCCGTCACGTCCTGTCAATGTATCATGAATCACTGTCGCTGTGTGAGCAGAACAAACGGGTTGATATTTGTATGGTGACCGGGTGAAGAAGGAGGAAGGAAGCAATCGAGGAAGTTGCACGCTAGGAAAGAAAGCAGAAGGGAACTCATCCACTGTCACAATCACAAACAAGCAGCATAAAATCCAACGCATTTTCCAAATGTACCGTCGATTTAAATCCAAACCTATTATTTTGGTATCATGGCGTGGGAATCCTCCATTTTATTGCTTTTTCCCAGAACAGTTTTCTCAGAAATGAAAAGAAGTTATTATAAAGTTGCTGGTTATTAATCATCTCGCTGTCAACCTCGTGGATGTAACGTGGCCTCGAGGCGACGAAGATAAGGATAATGAAAGTGGAGGTGACGCTGGAGCATCACTTTTTTTTCTTCTTCTGAAGATTCAGTGGACAGAAATGGAAGAAACACGCGGCGCTGTACTTTCCGTCTTTCTCCCCGCGAGAATCCGTGCGTCCGTCCTTCACATCGAGCCTGATGGAAAGTGTAAACTGGTTCCAGTCTTTCAGCCGCTCGTCTTCCTGTGGGGAACCTCACTAATCCCTGCCCCGGCCCCGGTCACTCAGCGGCGCGCGACACAGTTCTGACCTTGCTAATAATAAGGTAGTGTAGACACTGCTCAGCGCTGACGGATGGTTGATGTCAGGGCCGTGTTCTCCTGTCCAGCTCCAGTCTCTCTGTGTGTGAGTGGCATCTCCTCATAAATACATTTTGACTTTGCATCCTGTGCACAGAGTGGCTTTTCTTGTTACCGGGGAGGTGGAGGAGGCTAAAAATTTCATGACTGCTAACTTATTCATGGCGCCATCAGATGACAAAAAAAAAACAGCAACATCCTGAAAAAATATGATCTGTTGGAAGAAGAAGATGAGTGGATTCTTTGGCAAATATGAAAAAAGTCAGATTGACGGTTTGCCCCGTGGACCCGGTGTCAGATGGAGAACGCCCACACGTGAAACAAAATCAACACCGGTAACACAAGTGATTTTAAGTGTGTTTCTGGTGCTCACAAATCAAAAGAAGGAAACATAGATATGATATGTTTTCTGATTTGATCCATGCAGCCATTGGACTCTCATACAGGTTGGAATCCGACCTGAGGTTGAGGGGTTTTAGAATCATTGAGATGCTCTTGTACCTCACAAAGTGTAGAGGATTTGAACAAGTGGACCTTTGTTCCCAAGAAAAGCAAGAAAACTCAGATTCGAGAGCCTTCTGAGGACCAACCCAGACTGTAGAAGTCTGCTTTTAAAGGACATAGGAAGGCATTGAAGCACCTTTCCCAGACATCCAGAGACTGAACAGATCTTATCATGGCTGCCGAATACTTCCGGGTCATCATCTCAGGATTTAGGAAACTTCCTTAGCAACTTTGACAATTCGACCGTACCCCAGGTCGTGATTAGAGCTCCTCCACATGCAGGAAGTGACTACTTCAATTACAAAGGTTGATCTCGCCAACGCTCCAGACCAGCGCCAAGATGAATATCCTGGTTCCTGGTCTGTTAACCACTGTCCACAGCTCACGTCCATGGGTGAGGATTACGATACATTGCTTTACATCCAGGATCTGATCCCTCCTCTTCACTAAACTGCGTCAGTCTACTTGTTCTTCACGACATCCATCTCGTACCACCACAAACTAAATGTGGATTTCCTTGGAAACCTATTTGAGAAATGTATCACTTCATTTCGAAGCAAAATCTTTCATTACATCAATTCAGAAGAACTCGCCTGATATGAAGGGTCATTTTTATGCAGATAAACAAACGGCTGCTTCTTCATGCGTATAAGGTAAAAGGCTAATAGCAGTACTGCAGGAACCAGGGAAAGTGAGAACACTCACCTGCCGATGGGGCTGTTGTGACGTGGGAGGAATAATTGAGTTTAAGCATTAGGGCTGAGCAGTGGGACACAGAGTAATATGTAACAAGATAAAGGATGAGGGAGAGTTCTTCTTCCCCCAGTGGGCTGAATCTCCAGACTCCTCCACGCCTTGAGTCACCAGTTCTGATGAAATGAACAGGGTTCTTCACCCGCTCTGCCCTCCGTCCTCCAGCTCCCTCCGTCCTAAAGACATTAGGACACTTCAGGAACATTATTCAGATTGTTCATCATTCTCAGATCCAATTGAAATGAAGTGGTTTCTGTTACACTGAGGGGATTCTGCAGAAATCTGGATCACACTTGTTCCCTCTGCCTCTGAACCTCAGCGTTATTAGCTCCTGTTTCTCCAAGATTCATTTGTGTGTATTAGAGACGGAGTCAGTGATCATTTACTTTACAGAGCTTTTTTTTCTCCTGCCTCTTCCACAACTGCGATTCCAAAAAGAATCAACTCCCAGTGGATGTGCTGGCGCTTTGAGATGGTTCCGTACATGGGAAATGATTTTCTTTGACAGGACATGGATATTAAATGTGTGTACAAATGCATTATTAAAAAAGCATCTAGCTACGGGCTCATTTGATCAAATGATGAAGCTAAAGTTGAATGTACTAAAACATAGTAGACATAAATTTGACGGAACTAAATTGTCACAGTGGTCAATGATCAGACAGAAACAGCCGTCAGATAATGTATAAAGTTGGATGGTAATTTAACTAAAAATATTAAATCTGGTAAAATACTTGAATGGTCTCGAGGGAACCTCCGCCACCTGCAGATCAACGACTCAATACATCCAAACAGCTCTAATGCCACAAAGGCCATGAAATCCAGGAACAAGATCTGTCGGTGAAAGACTGATAATGCTGATGGGAACTCGCAGCCTTTCATGTAGATTAATTTCCACATTCATTGTTAATTAGCGGAGATTGGGGGGAAGCTGCGATTATCAAATGAGCTTAGTGTATTTAACTGGGACTAATCCCGGCTTCCCTTGTTTAGGGTGTTTGATGAGGATGACAGCGGTGAGTCAGCTGGAGAGGCGACAGAAACAACTGGATTTACAGGCTCGGCTCAAAAGGGAAAAAAGATTAAACCTGTTTTAGATCTCGCCGTTCTCCGTCATTAGCATTAATGAGCACCGTGGAGCAGAACTACATCGTACCGTGATGCGAGGCCCGTGTCGCCATGTTCGGAGCCAACACTAACGCTCTTTACTACTGTAAGTAGACAAAATGTTTTCAACCAAACATTCAAGGTCATTTTTGCTGCACCCAACAGAGCAGTCGGTTGTTTTCACCGTCACCCATTGGAAGAGATTTTAAAATGTGTGTGTATTAATCCAGCGTGCCAGAAATCGACATACCTAACTACAAGACTCGATTGTTGCATCTCACTTTGCACTTCGTCATAAACACCTTCATTTGACCGCTAACAGACATCATGTGGAGTTACACACACAATTAGATGAAACTAATGAAAAAAGAGTGTAAGTGTTGACTCTGGGAAAGAAATGAATACCATTTGAGAAGATCGTAATAAAGAGAGCAGTGATATCAGTCGGGGATTTGAACGTCATCTTTTGCACCTTCGGACAGGATATTACTTTCTGTTGTTTGCGAGTATATATTTCCTTTCTTGGGCTCGACTGGAGACTGGAGGTGCAGCGAATGAGTAGCTTCTTATCTCGCAGATAGAAATTTGATATTCCTTCATCCATACAGGACTAAGAAGTCTTGCTGTCCTACACATCATATGATCCAGTTTTAATTTCCCTCACAGCAAGCCTGGCATCTCTACACTGGCTGCAGATGAGAGCTCAAAACATGTTCTGTCATATCTTCAAATATTAATAGCAGACCCCTTGTTGGGCAGTTACCAGACAGCAAGAGGCTCCGTGCTGAGTGGCCTTCGTAAAGAGTCCAGAGGTTCTTCTGCATCGGCCAGTACAAATGGAAGTATAAGTATGAGAATATAAATAAAGACGGACAACACTTCTCCACTTGCTCCCATTGTACAAAAATGAAACTGAAAATTAATCCAGATATGGGTACCGCCATCTTCATCGCTTGGAGCCAGAGTCTGCACTGTAGTACGGTAGTGTGGAGCCGTAGTGTCGAGGTCCCTCGGTACACATGCTGAACCAATCGGGAGTCAGTCGCAGGTATAATTCATCCAGTTTTTATAACATCCAATCACTTATTAAAAACTAAATTTACGAGGAAACACTTGAACACTTGGTCATACATTAGTGTAATAAGAACTACCTACAATGACAAAAACTATCTTTGAGGAAAAAAGTATTTGATCTGTACTTTGACTTTTTTTGTCTGGTCCATGTCCCATCAGATAACATGGAGGAGGCGGGTTTGTGTCCTATACTGCAGCCATCCACGAGGGGGCGATGAAGATGTTTGGCTTCACTCATGGGGAGCCAACATGTCGTCCATCTTTAAATACAGTCTGTGGTTTCACTACCCAGGAGCAGGAGTGATATTACCAGAGGTTGTTGGTGCAACTTGCTTTAATAATCTTAATGTTCACCATCGGCTTGGATAGACAGACGAAATCCACGTGATATCCTGGTCATTATATCCAAATCCTCAACAGAGCAAATGTTCTGAAAGAAACAGTTTACAGAGTTTGGAACAGTGATAACCTTCTGATCACTGACACATCATTGCGACAACTTTGTCACCAGGCCGAAATGCTAAAACAAGAAATAGGGAAAAGCTACAAGGGATTTCTTTCCCTCTGAACCTCTGTGGTTGTGTTTGCAAGCAG
Source organism: Scophthalmus maximus (assembly GCF_022379125.1). Classification (NCBI taxonomy): domain Eukaryota; kingdom Metazoa; phylum Chordata; class Actinopteri; order Pleuronectiformes; family Scophthalmidae; genus Scophthalmus; species Scophthalmus maximus. The sequence goes on from NC_061515.1 coordinate 515,023, forward strand.
CTGTTTGAAGCAACGCACTTGAATGCTGGAGCCCTTACACCTTCATTTCATTGTAAAACCAGTGGCTCGTTTTCTTACCTCTATATCAGGAGAGGGAACTTACAATCATGGAAATGACACTCCAATCCGCCAAGCTCTTGGGAAAACCACTCAGCACCCAGCGATTTGTAAAAAATTTGGCTTCAAGGTGAGCGACAGAGAAAATAACAAGAGTGGGACTGAGACCAAACCTATAATTACCTATTCAAATAGAAAAAAGTCTGTCGAAATGCACAACATGTCTATAACACCTGAGTCGAAACAAAACAAATGAGAAAAATAGCACAAAAAAGAGAGAATTGTGCCCAACGAAACAAATCAACCTCTTCTCTGCATGAATCGATATAAAATTAAACACAAATAGCAACAAAAAGCTGCTTGCTGGCAGGTTTTCAGATGGGAGCTGGTGGAAACTGGTGGAAGTGTTATTTCCCCGTATATGTCATCCAGAAAAAAACACCTGTGCCATAATTCAAACCAACCAATTACACTGGGTCACCAGGAGACACACGATCACCACTGTGGTAAACTGAAGGCTGACGGAAACAGAGAGGGATCCACACACACACACACACACATGAATCTGCCTCTTAAAAACCTCTGACGTATGATTACTTAGTTTAACTTTAACTGCAGAATGACTGGAAATGGATTTGTGGAAATACAAGTGGTTGTGTGTTCTTGGTTTTGGCCTCCAAATCTCCCATCATTATATTTTAGAATTTGGTCAATCAGAATAAACTGTATTGCATATTTTTCTCCTCTCGCTCCAATGGTAATTTGCAAGATGATACTGCAACGCTGCCATTTTGACCTAGTGGTTAGTGCGTCGTGCTCCTACACCGAGGACACAGGTCCGCATCCCGGCCAGAGCTGAAAAATCACAACGACAGAGAGAGAAACACACTTTCTCCAGCCAGGTGCCCCGAGACGAGGCCACGCCCCCACTTCACCTGCAACCACACAACTCTCAGAAAGGTTATTCCAGGTCACAGCTTGAGCCGTGACAGGCCAATGCTAAATTTATCTTAAAAAATATCTGCAGTTTGAGTAGAACAGGAAAATGAACACGTGATTCGTCTCATCTGAGCCACATCTTTCAAATGACATACTATTGATTAATGAAGCTCCACGGTATGAACATCAGATCGTCCTACTGTCCAGTATTAGCCCCCTTATTTGTATCTTTAGGCAATTTGAACCTATCAAGAATGCAATCACACGTAGTTCAGAACAAAGAAAACCAACTGTATCTGCAGCGGAACAGGAAGATGCTGTACGTGCACACAGAGAATTTAATGTGTTGGTTTCTTCTCCTCTCAGCCACAGACCGGCAATGCAGGACTGCATCTGAAGCTTTATTGAGGCAACGCTAATCCACGAGCTGCAGGACTCCGCCAGTCCGCCAGCCTGGAAAATAATTACATTTTAAATGGCTGTGCAAACAACAGCCACCACATTAGCGTGTTAATACAGGCCAATCACTTCTCCTGAAGAAAAAAAAATCCAAATAACAAGAGGAAACACTGCCTTCACTCTGTCCCCCACGGACTGATGAATGCACGGTCGTCCTCCGTGCCCCGGGTGACCATTTATAACACTTGATTATTTATTTATTTCCCCTCAATCTGCATAATCATTTTGGCTATAGGTCATATGCGAACAAGATGGGGGAGCAGAGAATAGCATGTATTATTCATTATTATGCAGGATACAGTGGTACCAGAGGTTTATAAGATGTGTGTGCACGTTTTACAAAAATTCATCCCTTTCTTTATCGCACAAAAGCTTCTCGGACCAGGAATACCTGGGGCAGCAGATAGTGCACAAAGTGTGTAATGAGGAAAATGTAAAAAAGATGAGGTAACCCAGATACATGGACGTCTGTGCCCTGTTTCCTTCCTCAGTCCCGTGTAAACAAGCACGTTTGACTTCGTGTGGAAATCTTCTCCGGGACAGACGGAATTATTTGGCTAATGATAATAGATGAATTGTGTCAACGTTAAACTTTAAAGTCAAAAGACACGAGTCCTGTGGTAAATCACGGCGGGAGTTTAGTGTGTCGTAAACAAGGTGTTGCCCAGTGTTAGGAGAGTGTGTCGATGAAAACAAGAACAGGACCTGGATGAGGCAAACCGTCATGACAGACATCAAGAAAAGACATGGGGTCAACTGTGCTGTTAATTTTGCAGTTGTCCTGACTCATCCTGCTAATCAGAGGGTGTGTGTGTGTGTGTGTGCGTGTGTGTGTGTGTGTGTGTGTGTGTCTCTGTGTGTGTGTGTGTGTGTGTGTGTGTGTGTGTCTCTGTGTGTGTGTGTGTGTGTGTGTGTGTGTGTGTGCATGTGTGTGTGTGTGTGTGTGTGTGTGTGTGCGTGTGTGTGTGCGTGTGTGTGTGTGTGTGTGTGTGTGTGTGTGTGTGTGTGTGTGTGTGTGTGTGC